>NC_090336.1:65305086-65312586 GCF_035084215.1 Heptranchias perlo | reverse complement strand
CCACCCTCACCACCACCGCCGCCTTTTCCACCCCTTGACAAACAGACAGACAGACAGACAGACAGTCAGTCCAGTTCGGGAGCGCAGCTTTCATTTGGAAGCAGACCCTGCTTGTTTCAAGTCAACGACGCCAAGTTATTTTGCACTTTGAATTATATCGCTCCGTGCGAGCGGCACTCAGCCTTGGAGAAGAAAAAAATACCACTGAGCTGAGAAAGTTCTTTTTAAAACGGTTTCCTTCCACAGCAGCTCTGAGTGTAAGAGAGAGAGAGAGAGAGAGAGAGAGAGAGATATCAGCTTTATTCTCAGTAATAAAACACACACACACACACACACACACACACACACACAGAGACACTGGGAAAGAGCTGTTTTTCCTTTTGAATATCTCCCCACAGGGAGCTGCACCGTTCCCAGAGACACTGCAATACTGGGTCGATGCGTGGAGTGGACGGAGCAAGCCCCTAGTCCATCTCCCTGTTCCAAAAATCAATTTAATATATGGTCCCCAGATAGGGGACGTATCAGATATTAAACTGATAAGAACAGATACTACACTTGATCTTAGCCAAAAGGCCGAGAAGCGATACCGCGCTCGATGCGAATTGATCTCGGGTCCTGTTTGCCCTCCCTCTTTGTTCTCTGGCTGCCGGTGTTGAAAGCAGTCTCGAAGCACTGCCGTTCTCTCCTACTCTGGCCACATTTTTTGCCACCATTTCTAATTGCAACAGTGGATGAGTTTAAAGAAGTTGCCGTTTTTTCCTTTCTTGCCAGGATTGCTTGACAGATTGGTAAATTTGCCAGTAGGCCACCAATCAGATGGGGGAGGGTTGTGTCTCAACGGACCTCCGTCAGTCAGTCTCAGTCACTAACGAACTGCCGTGGAAGGAAACCTCTTTGAGTAAAACTAGTGACGTGACGTGTCTCACAATGAGCGAGCGAGTGAGATTGCAACGGCCAATTGAGAAAGAGGTGAGGTGCTGACAATCAGCAGCTCGTGTTGAAACATTCATTCCACGGCAGGCAAGACCAATCAAAAAAAATACTGCAGATGCTGGCTCGGCTCGGCTGGCTGGCTGGCTGGCTGGCTGGCTGGCTGGCTGGAAATGGGAAATAAAAACACAAGGCGTGTTAAAGGCTGGTTAAACTGTCGGAAGAAACAAGGCGTTAATGTTTCAGAAGCGCCTATTGAAAGACGTCTCTCAAGCTGCTCCCTGACTGGGCCCTGTCCATTGTCACGTTAATCCCAGGGCGGGGCGGGACTGCTTTGACCGGGAGACCTGTTTTCTGGGACGCAGGTGTGACATTCCAGGGAGGCACCTACTTTGTGCTGATTCGAAACGACCACGACAACGGCAACTTGCAGTTCTATATTACAACAACAACAACGCGCGTGTGGTAGTTGGGAGGGGCTGCGTTCGCGCTCTCCCCCCTGCATTGAAACTCAAAGTTCGATTTTCAATCCCATAGTCCACCAATCGGATGGGAGACGGTGTGTGTGTGTGTGTGTGTGTGTGTGTCAGTGTCAGTGTCAGTGTCAGTGTCAGTCTCTCTCTCTCTCTCTCTCTCTCACTCTTACTCAGAGCTGCTGTGGAAGGAAACCTTTTTAAAAAGAACTTGCATATTGAAAAAAAGATGTGTCTCAAGCTGCCGGGCCCTGTCCATTGTCACGTTAATGGCAGGACGGGGCAGGACTGCTTTGACCAGGAGACCTGTTTTCTGGGACGCAGGTGTGAGATTCCAGGGGACCTGCTTTGTGCTGATTTCCCTGCCTCCCTCCCTCCTCCCCAGGACTTCCTTCTGAACACCTTTGTCGTTTGAGCGAGGGCCAAAAGCCTGCCTGTGAAAGGGAAGGATCAGCCGGTCAGCCCCCTGCTGGTCGCTGCTGCCAGTGCAGCAGGCGTGCGTGTGTCCTCGGCCTCGTGTCCAGGTCCCTCAGGGACTTGAGGCAGCTCTCCCCGGTGGTCTCGTGGTCAGGACCGGGCTTCGAATCCCAGTCGGGGGGGGATGACTTTCTGCTGCAGATTAATTGGCATGAAGGAAAGTCTCCCCTCCTGAGCGTAAAGCTCCACCCTCACCACCACCACCGCCTTTTCCTCCCCTTGACAAACGGACAGACAGACAGTCAGACAGTCAGTCCAGTTCGGGAGCGCAGCTTTCATTAAGCAATGGCGTTTGTGACAACTCATCGTCTGACAGGTTGATGATTTCCCCACACGCCTCCTGCCGAATAAAAGGCTCACCCTCCCGGACACTACCCCCAGAATCACCCACCCCCCGGGGTGAATATTAAGCCCGAGAACACCGACTGTAACCAACCGCAGTGAAAAGTTGAAGTGGCAACTCATTAACCAGATTTATTTTGGGCAACTCATTAACCAGATTTTTTGTTCATTTGGTTTATGAGTTGCCAAGTGTAAATCTGGTTAATGAGTTGCCACTTCAACTTTTCACTGCGGTTGGTTACAGTCGGTGTTCTCGGGCTTAATATTCACCCCAGGGGGGGTGTATAGCGGGCGATGGCCGGTGTGGAGTGCGTTTTTTGGGGGTTGATTTTCACTTTGCCTCGCTGGTGGAATTTGTGGGAGGCAGGCAAGGGGATTGGTGTGGGCTGGTGGGCGGCAAGGGAGATGCTTGCTTCGGGGTGTTATCCTCACTTTGGTCCGCTGGTGAGAGTAGGCAGCGGCAGGCCGGCAGGCAGGCAAGTGTGATGTAGTGTGGGGTGCAGTGCAGTGCAGTGCGGTGCTGCCCTGTTGTTTATGAAAGGTTGTAATGACACTGCTTTGCAGCTGACCATGTCCACTGATTTGTGACGCCCGTATGGAGGCTGATATCTCAGGAGGGCCGAGGCCGATTTCCTCCAGGGACGGCTCGTCGCGTGCGGCAGGACGAGGCGCAGCGGACGGTACCGAGCGCTCGGAGGTGCGGCGCTGCCCGCCGGAGGTACAGCGAAAGGCTGCAAACCGCTTTCCGCCTGCTAACTCGGCGGCCGTCAGACCGACCGACTCCGCTTTACCACCGGAGCTAGAGTCGGGCAAGGGGCACCGAAGGGTACCGGAAGGATCGCGTTCGCACGACGGGAAGTCGACTAGCGGGCCGCCGAAAGCGAGCCGGGGGCCCCCGGTTTTTCTGTCCCACCTGGAGACTGATATCTCAGGAAGGCCGAGGCCGATTTCCTCCGGGGACGGCTGGTCGCGTGCGGCAGGACGAGGCGCAGCGGACGGTACCGAGCGCTCGGAGGTGCGGCGCTGCCCGCCGGAGGTACAGCGAAAGTCTGCGAACCGCTTTCCGCCTCCTCTCACCGCACGGCTCTCCTTTTCACCCACTGGCGGATTTTCACCCTCCGACTGCTCGCTACCGTCCGCTGCGCCTGGTCCGGGCCCTGTCCATTGTCATGTTAATGGCAGGGCGGGGCAGGACTGCTTTCACCAGGAACCCGGTTTTCTGGGTCAGAGGTTCCAGGGGACCTGTTTTGTGCGGACTTCCCTGTGTCCGTCCCTCCATGCCTTCCCCCCAGGACTTCCTTCTGAACACCTTTGTCGTTTGAGCGAGGGCCAAAAGCCTGCCTGTGAAAGGGAAGGATCAGCCGGTCAGCCCCCTGTTGGTCGCTGCTGCCAGTGCAGCAGGCGTGCGTGTGTATTCGGCCTCGTGTCCAGGTCCCTCAGGGACTTGAGGCAACTCTCCCCGGTGGTCTCGTGGTCAGGACCGGGCTTCGAATCCCGGTTGGGGGGGGATGACTTTCTGCTGCAGATTAATTGGCACCTCTGAAAGAAAGTCTCCCCTCCTGAGCGTAAAGCTCCACCCTCACCACCACCACCACCGCCACCTTTTCCTCCCCTTGACAAACAGACAGACAGACAGACAGACAGACAGTCAGTCCAGTTCGGGAGCGCAGCTTTCATTTGGAAGCAGACCCTGCTTGTTTAAAGTCAACGACGCCAAGTTATTTTGCACTTTGAATTATATCGCTCCGTGCGAGCGGCACTCAGCCTTGGAGAAGAAAAAAATACCACTGAGCTGAGAAAGTTCTTTTTAAAAAGGTTTCCTTCCACAGCAGCTCTGAGTGAGAGAGAGAGAGAGATATCAGCTTTATTCTCAGTAATAATACACACACACACACACACACACACACACACACACACACACACAGAGACACTGGGAAAGAGCTGATTTTCCTTTTGAATATCTCCCCACGGGGAGCTGCACCGTTCCCAGAAACACTGCAATACTGGGTCGATGCGTGGAGTGGACGGAGCAAGCCCCTATTCCATCTCCCTGTTCTAAAAATCAATTAAAAATAATAATAAATAATATGTGTGTGTGTGTGTGTGTGTGTGTGTGTGTGTGTGTCGGTGTCAGTATCAGTCAGTGAGTCAGTGTCTCTCTCTCTCTCTCTCTCACTCAGAGCTGCTGTGGAAGGAAACTTTTTTAAAAAGAACTTGCATATTGAAAGAAAGATGTGTCTCAAGCTGCCGGGCCCTGTCCATTGTCATGTCAATGGCAGGACTGCTTTCACCAGGAACCCGTTTTTCTGGGTCAGAGGTTCCAGGGGACCTGTTTTGTGCGGACTTCCCTGTGTCCGTCCCTCCCTGCCTGCCTTCCCCCCAGGACTTCCTTCTGAACACCTTTGTCGTTTCAGCGAGGGCCAAAAGCCTGCCTGTGAAAGGGAAGGATCAGCCGGTCAGCCCCCTGTTGGTCGCTGCTGCCAGTGCAGCAGGCGTGCGTGTGTATTCGGCCTCGTGTCCAGGTCCCTCAGGGACTTGAGGCAACTCTCCCCGGTGGTCTCGTGGTCAGGACCGGGCTTCGAATCCCGGTCGGGGGGGATGGCTTTCTGCTGCAGATTAATTGGCACCTCTGAAAGAAAGTCTCCCCTCCTGAGCGTAAAGCTCCACCCTCACCACCACCGCCGCCTTTTCCACCCCTTGACAAACAGACAGACAGACAGACAGTCAGTCCAGTTCGGGAGCGCAGCTTTCATTTGGAAGCAGACCCTGCTTGTTTCAAGTCAACGACGCCAAGTTATTTTGCACTTTGAATTATATCGCTACGTGCGAGCGGCACTCAGCCTTGGAGAAGAAAAAAATACCACTGAGCTGAGAAAGTTCTTTTTAAAAAGGTTTCCTTCCACAGCAGCTCTGAGTGAGAGAGAGAGAGGGAGAGAGAGAGAGAGAGAGATATCAGCTTTATTCTCAGTAATAATACACACACACACACACACACACACACAGAGACACTGGGAAAGAGCTGATTTTCCTTTTGAATATCTCCCCACGGGGAGCTGCACCGTTCCCAGAAACACTGCAATACTGGGTCGATGCGTGGAGTGGACGGAGCAAGCCCCTATTCCATCTCCCTGTTCTAAAAATCAATTAAAAATAATAATAAATAATATGTGTGTGTGTGTGTGTGTGTGTGTGTGTGTGTGTGTCGGTGTCAGTATCAGTCAGTGAGTCAGTGTCTCTCTCTCTCTCTCTCTCACTCAGAGCTGCTGTGGAAGGAAACTTTTTTAAAAAGAACTTGCATATTGAAAGAAAGATGTGTCTCAAGCTGCCGGGCCCTGTCCATTGTCATGTCAATGGCAGGACTGCTTTCACCAGGAACCCGTTTTTCTGGGTCAGAGGTTCCAGGGGACCTGTTTTGTGCGGACTTCCCTGTGTCCGTCCCTCCCTGCCTGCCTTCCCCCCAGGACTTCCTTCTGAACACCTTTGTCGTTTCAGCGAGGGCCAAAAGCCTGCCTGTGAAAGGGAAGGATCAGCCGGTCAGCCCCCTGTTGGTCGCTGCTGCCAGTGCAGCAGGCGTGCGTGTGTATTCGGCCTCGTGTCCAGGTCCCTCAGGGACTTGAGGCAACTCTCCCCGGTGGTCTCGTGGTCAGGACCGGGCTTCGAATCCCGGTCGGGGGGGATGGCTTTCTGCTGCAGATTAATTGGCACCTCTGAAAGAAAGTCTCCCCTCCTGAGCGTAAAGCTCCACCCTCACCACCACCGCCGCCTTTTCCACCCCTTGACAAACAGACAGACAGACAGACAGTCAGTCCAGTTCGGGAGCGCAGCTTTCATTTGGAAGCAGACCCTGCTTGTTTCAAGTCAACGACGCCAAGTTATTTTGCACTTTGAATTATATCGCTACGTGCGAGCGGCACTCAGCCTTGGAGAAGAAAAAAATACCACTGAGCTGAGAAAGTTCTTTTTAAAAAGGTTTCCTTCCACAGCAGCTCTGAGTGAGAGAGAGAGAGGGAGAGAGAGAGAGAGAGAGATATCAGCTTTATTCTCAGTAATAATACACACACACACACACACACACACACAGAGACACTGGGAAAGAGCTGATTTTCCTTTTGAATATCTCCCCACGGGGAGCTGCACCGTTCCCAGAGACACTGCAATACTGGGTCGATGCGTGGAGTGGACGGAGCAAGCCCCTATTCCATCTCCCTGTTCTAAAAATCAATTAAAAATAATAATAAATAATATGTGTGTGTGTGTGTGTGTGTGTGTGTGTGTGTGTGTGTCGGTGTCAGTATCAGTCAGTGAGTCAGTGTCTCTCTCTCTCTCTCTCTCTCTCTCTCACTCAGAGCTGCTGTGGAAGGAAACTTTTTTAAAAAGGACTTGCATATTGAAAGAAAGATGTGTCTCAAGCTGCCGGGCCCTGTCCATTGTCATGTCAATGGCAGGACTGCTTTCACCAGGAACCCGTTTTTCTGGGTCAGAGGTTCCAGGGGACCTGTTTTGTGCGGACTTCCCTGTGTCCGTCCCTCCCTGCCTGCCTTCCCCCCAGGACTTCCTTCTGAACACCTTTGTCGTTTGAGCGAGGGCCAAAAGCCTGCCTGTGAAAGGGAAGGATCAGCCGGTCAGCCCCCTGTTGGTCGCTGCTGCCAGTGCAGCAGGCGTGCGTGTGTATTCGGCCTCGTGTCCAGGTCCCTCAGGGACTTGAGGCAACTCTCCCCGGTGGTCATGTGGTCAGGACCGGGCTTCGAATCCCGGTCGGGGGGGATGACTTTCTGCTGCAGATTAATTGGCACCTCTGAAAGAAAGTCTCCCCTCCTGAGCGTAAAGCTCCACCCTCACCACCACCGCCGCCTTTTCCACCCCTTGACAAACAGACAGACAGACAGACAGACAGTCAGTCCAGTTCGGGAGCGCAGCTTTCATTTGGAAGCAGACCCTGCTTGTTTCAAGTCAACGACGCCAAGTTATTTTGCACTTTGAATTATATCGCTACGTGCGAGCGGCACTCAGCCTTGGAGAAGAAAAAAATACCACTGAGCTGAGAAAGGTCTTTTTAAAACGGTTTCCTTCCACAGCAGCTCTGAGTGAGAGAGAGAGAGAGAGAGAGAGATATCAGCTTTATTCTCAGTAATAATACACACACACACACACACACACACTCAGAGACACTGGGAAAGAGCTGTTTTTCCTTTTGAATATCTCCCCACAGGGAGCTGCACCGTTCCCAGAAACACTGCAATACTGGGTCGATGCGTGGAGTGGACAGAGCAAGCCC
>NC_090336.1:65297586-65300086 GCF_035084215.1 Heptranchias perlo | reverse complement strand
TGCTGCCAGTGCAGCAGGCGTGCGTGTGTCCTCGGCCTCGTGTCCAGGTCCCTCAGGGACTTGAGGCAGCTCTCCCCGGTGGTCTCGTGGTCAGGACCGGGCTTCGAATCCCGGTCGGGGGGGGATGACTTTCTGCTGCAGATTAATTGGCATGAAGGAAAGTCTCCCCTCCTGAGCGGAATGCTCCACCCTCACCACCACCGCCACCGCCTTTTCCTCCCCTTGACAAACAGACAGACAGACAGACAGACAGTCAGTCCAGTTCGGGAGCGCAGCTTTCATTAAGCAATGGCGTTTGTGACAACTCATCGTCTGACAGGTTGATGATTTCCCCACACGCCTCCTGCCGAATAAAAGGCTCACCCTCCCGGACACTACCCCCAGAATCACCCACCCCCCCCCCCCCGGGGTGAATATTAAGCCCGAGAACACCGACTGTAACCAACCGCAGTGAAAAGTTGAAGTGGCAACTCATTAACCAGATTTATTTTGGGCAACTCATTAACCAGATTTTTTGTTCATTTGGTTTATGAGTTGCCAAGTGTAAATCTGGTTAATGAGTTGCCACTTCAACTTTTCACTGCGGTTGGTTACAGTCGGTGTTCTCGGGCTTAATATTCGCCCCAGGGGGGGTGTATAGCGGGCGATGGCCGGTGTGGAGTGCGTTTTTTGGGGGTTGATTTTCACTTTGCCTCGCTGGTGGAATTTGTGGGAGGCAGGCAAGGGGATTGGTGTGGGCTGGTGGGCGGCAAGGGAGATGCTTGCTTCGGGGTGTTATCCTCACTTTGGTCCGCTGGTGAGAGTAGGCAGCGGCAGGCCGGCAGGCAGGCAGGCAGGCAAGTGTGATGTAGTGTGGGGTGCAGTGCGGTGCAGTGCAGTGCGGTGCTGCCCTGTCGTTTATGAAAGGTTGTAATGACACTGCTTTGCAGCTGACCATGTCCACTGATTTGTGACGCCCGTATGGAGGCTGATATCTCAGGAGGGCCGAGGCCGATTTCCTCCGGGGACGGCTCGTCGCGTGCGGCAGGACGAGGCGCAGCGGACGGTACCGGGCGCTCGGAGGTGCGGCGCTGCCCGCCGGAGGTACAGCGAAAGGCTGCAAACCGCTTTCCGCCTGCTAACTCGGCGGCCGTCAGACCGACCGACTCCGCTTTACCACCGGAGCTAGAGTCGGGCAAGGGGCACCGAAGGGTACCGGAAGGATCGCGTTCGCACGCCGGGAAGTCGACTAGCGGGCCGCTGAAAGCGAGCCGGGGGCCCCCGGTTTTTCTGTCCCACCTGGAGACTGATATCTCGGGAAGGCCGAGGCCGATTTCCTCCGGGTACGGCTGGTCGCGTGCGGCCGGACCAGGCGCAGCGGACGGTAGCGAGCGGTCGGAGGTGCGGCGCTGCCCGCCGGAGGTACAGCGAAAGTCTGCGAACCGCTTTCCGCCTCCTCTCACCGCACGGCTCTCCATTTCACCCACTGGCGGATTTTCACCCTCCGACTGCTCGCTACCGTCCGCTGCGCCTGGTCCGGGCCCTGTCCGTTGTCATGTTAATGGCAGAGCGGGGCAGGACTGCTTTCACCAGGAACCCGGTTTTCTGGGTCAGAGGTTCCAGGGGAACTGTTTTGTGCGGACTTCCCTGTGTCCGTCCCTCCATGCCTTCCCCCCAGGACTTCCTTCTGAACACCTTTGTCGTTTGAGCGAGGGCCAAAAGCCTGCCTGTGAAAGGGAAGGATCAGCCGGTCGGACCCCTGCTGGTCGCTGCTGCCAGTGCAGCAGGCGTGCGTGTGTCCTCGGCCTCGTGTCCAGGTCCCTCAGGGACTTGAGGCAGCTCTCCCCGGTGGTCTCGTGGTCAGGACCGGGCTTCGACTCCCGGTTGGGGGGGGATGACTTTCTGCTGCAGATTAATTGGCACCTCTGAAAGAAAGTCTCCCCTCCTGAGCGTAAAGCTCCACCCTCACCACCACCACCACCGCCTTTTCCTCCCCTTGACAAACAGACAGACAGACAGACAGACAGACAGACAGACAGTCAGTCCAGTTCGGGAGCGCAGCTTTCATTTGGAAGCAGACCCTGCTTGTTTCAAGTCAACGACGCCAAGTTATTTTGCACTTTGAATTATATCGCTACGTGCGAGCGGCACTCAGCCTTGGAGAAGAAAAAAATACCACTGAGCTGAGAAAGTTCTTTTTAAAAAGGTTTCCTTCCACAGCAGCTCTGAGTGTGAGAGAGAGAGAGAGAGAGAGAGAGATATCAGCTTTATTCTCAGTAATAATATACACACACACACACACACACACACACACACACACACACACAGAGACACTGGGAAAGAGCTGATTTTCCTTTTGAATATCTCCCCACGGGGAGCTGCACCGTTCCCAGAAACACTGCAATACTGGGTCGATGCGTGGAGTGGACGGAGCAAGCCCCTATTCCATCTCCCTGTTCTAAAATTCAATTAAAAATAAAAGTAAATAATATGTGTGTGTGTGTGTGTGTGTGTGTGTGTG
>NC_090336.1:65270086-65282586 GCF_035084215.1 Heptranchias perlo | reverse complement strand
GTCAGTGTCAGTGTCAGTGTCAGTGTCAGTCTCTCTCTCTCTCTCTCTCTCTCACTCTTACTCAGAGCTGCTGTGGAAGGAAACCTTTTTAAAAAGAACTTGCATATTGAAAAAAAGATGTGTCTCAAGCTGCCGGGCCCTGTCCATTGTCACGTTAATGGCAGGACGGGGCAGGACTGCTTTGACCAGGAGACCTGTTTTCTGGGACGCAGGTGTGAGATTCCAGGGGACCTGCTTTGTGCTGATTTCCCTGCCTCCCTCCCTCCTCCCCAGGACTTCCTTCTGAACACCTTTGTCGTTTGAGCGAGGGCCAAAAGCCTGCCTGTGAAAGGGAAGGATCAGCCGGTCAGCCCCCTGCTGGTCGCTGCTGCCAGTGCAGCAGGCGTGCGTGTGTCCTCGGCCTCGTGTCCAGGTCCCTCAGGGACTTGAGGCAGCTCTCCCCGGTGGTCTCGTGGTCAGGACCGGGCTTCGAATCCCAGTCGGGGGGGGATGACTTTCTGCTGCAGATTAATTGGCATGAAGGAAAGTCTCCCCTCCTGAGCGTAAAGCTCCACCCTCACCACCACCACCGCCTTTTCCTCCCCTTGACAAACGGACAGACAGACAGTCAGACAGTCAGTCCAGTTCGGGAGCGCAGCTTTCATTAAGCAATGGCGTTTGTGACAACTCATCGTCTGACAGGTTGATGATTTCCCCACACGCCTCCTGCCGAATAAAAGGCTCACCCTCCCGGACACTACCCCCAGAATCACCCACCCCCCGGGGTGAATATTAAGCCCGAGAACACCGACTGTAACCAACCGCAGTGAAAAGTTGAAGTGGCAACTCATTAACCAGATTTATTTTGGGCAACTCATTAACCAGATTTTTTGTTCATTTGGTTTATGAGTTGCCAAGTGTAAATCTGGTTAATGAGTTGCCACTTCAACTTTTCACTGCGGTTGGTTACAGTCGGTGTTCTCGGGCTTAATATTCACCCCAGGGGGGGTGTATAGCGGGCGATGGCCGGTGTGGAGTGCGTTTTTTGGGGGTTGATTTTCACTTTGCCTCGCTGGTGGAATTTGTGGGAGGCAGGCAAGGGGATTGGTGTGGGCTGGTGGGCGGCAAGGGAGATGCTTGCTTCGGGGTGTTATCCTCACTTTGGTCCGCTGGTGAGAGTAGGCAGCGGCAGGCCGGCAGGCAGGCAAGTGTGATGTAGTGTGGGGTGCAGTGCAGTGCAGTGCGGTGCTGCCCTGTTGTTTATGAAAGGTTGTAATGACACTGCTTTGCAGCTGACCATGTCCACTGATTTGTGACGCCCGTATGGAGGCTGATATCTCAGGAGGGCCGAGGCCGATTTCCTCCAGGGACGGCTCGTCGCGTGCGGCAGGACGAGGCGCAGCGGACGGTACCGAGCGCTCGGAGGTGCGGCGCTGCCCGCCGGAGGTACAGCGAAAGGCTGCAAACCGCTTTCCGCCTGCTAACTCGGCGGCCGTCAGACCGACCGACTCCGCTTTACCACCGGAGCTAGAGTCGGGCAAGGGGCACCGAAGGGTACCGGAAGGATCGCGTTCGCACGACGGGAAGTCGACTAGCGGGCCGCCGAAAGCGAGCCGGGGGCCCCCGGTTTTTCTGTCCCACCTGGAGACTGATATCTCAGGAAGGCCGAGGCCGATTTCCTCCGGGGACGGCTGGTCGCGTGCGGCAGGACGAGGCGCAGCGGACGGTACCGAGCGCTCGGAGGTGCGGCGCTGCCCGCCGGAGGTACAGCGAAAGTCTGCGAACCGCTTTCCGCCTCCTCTCACCGCACGGCTCTCCTTTTCACCCACTGGCGGATTTTCACCCTCCGACTGCTCGCTACCGTCCGCTGCGCCTGGTCCGGGCCCTGTCCATTGTCATGTTAATGGCAGGGCGGGGCAGGACTGCTTTCACCAGGAACCCGGTTTTCTGGGTCAGAGGTTCCAGGGGACCTGTTTTGTGCGGACTTCCCTGTGTCCGTCCCTCCATGCCTTCCCCCCAGGACTTCCTTCTGAACACCTTTGTCGTTTGAGCGAGGGCCAAAAGCCTGCCTGTGAAAGGGAAGGATCAGCCGGTCAGCCCCCTGTTGGTCGCTGCTGCCAGTGCAGCAGGCGTGCGTGTGTATTCGGCCTCGTGTCCAGGTCCCTCAGGGACTTGAGGCAACTCTCCCCGGTGGTCTCGTGGTCAGGACCGGGCTTCGAATCCCGGTTGGGGGGGGATGACTTTCTGCTGCAGATTAATTGGCACCTCTGAAAGAAAGTCTCCCCTCCTGAGCGTAAAGCTCCACCCTCACCACCACCACCACCGCCACCTTTTCCTCCCCTTGACAAACAGACAGACAGACAGACAGACAGACAGTCAGTCCAGTTCGGGAGCGCAGCTTTCATTTGGAAGCAGACCCTGCTTGTTTAAAGTCAACGACGCCAAGTTATTTTGCACTTTGAATTATATCGCTCCGTGCGAGCGGCACTCAGCCTTGGAGAAGAAAAAAATACCACTGAGCTGAGAAAGTTCTTTTTAAAAAGGTTTCCTTCCACAGCAGCTCTGAGTGAGAGAGAGAGAGAGATATCAGCTTTATTCTCAGTAATAATACACACACACACACACACACACACACACACACACACACAGAGACACTGGGAAAGAGCTGATTTTCCTTTTGAATATCTCCCCACGGGGAGCTGCACCGTTCCCAGAAACACTGCAATACTGGGTCGATGCGTGGAGTGGACGGAGCAAGCCCCTATTCCATCTCCCTGTTCTAAAAATCAATTAAAAATAATAATAAATAATATGTGTGTGTGTGTGTGTGTGTGTGTGTGTGTGTGTGTCGGTGTCAGTATCAGTCAGTGAGTCAGTGTCTCTCTCTCTCTCTCTCTCACTCAGAGCTGCTGTGGAAGGAAACTTTTTTAAAAAGAACTTGCATATTGAAAGAAAGATGTGTCTCAAGCTGCCGGGCCCTGTCCATTGTCATGTCAATGGCAGGACTGCTTTCACCAGGAACCCGTTTTTCTGGGTCAGAGGTTCCAGGGGACCTGTTTTGTGCGGACTTCCCTGTGTCCGTCCCTCCCTGCCTGCCTTCCCCCCAGGACTTCCTTCTGAACACCTTTGTCGTTTCAGCGAGGGCCAAAAGCCTGCCTGTGAAAGGGAAGGATCAGCCGGTCAGCCCCCTGTTGGTCGCTGCTGCCAGTGCAGCAGGCGTGCGTGTGTATTCGGCCTCGTGTCCAGGTCCCTCAGGGACTTGAGGCAACTCTCCCCGGTGGTCTCGTGGTCAGGACCGGGCTTCGAATCCCGGTCGGGGGGGATGGCTTTCTGCTGCAGATTAATTGGCACCTCTGAAAGAAAGTCTCCCCTCCTGAGCGTAAAGCTCCACCCTCACCACCACCGCCGCCTTTTCCACCCCTTGACAAACAGACAGACAGACAGACAGTCAGTCCAGTTCGGGAGCGCAGCTTTCATTTGGAAGCAGACCCTGCTTGTTTCAAGTCAACGACGCCAAGTTATTTTGCACTTTGAATTATATCGCTACGTGCGAGCGGCACTCAGCCTTGGAGAAGAAAAAAATACCACTGAGCTGAGAAAGTTCTTTTTAAAAAGGTTTCCTTCCACAGCAGCTCTGAGTGAGAGAGAGAGAGGGAGAGAGAGAGAGAGAGAGATATCAGCTTTATTCTCAGTAATAATACACACACACACACACACACACACACAGAGACACTGGGAAAGAGCTGATTTTCCTTTTGAATATCTCCCCACGGGGAGCTGCACCGTTCCCAGAAACACTGCAATACTGGGTCGATGCGTGGAGTGGACGGAGCAAGCCCCTATTCCATCTCCCTGTTCTAAAAATCAATTAAAAATAATAATAAATAATATGTGTGTGTGTGTGTGTGTGTGTGTGTGTGTGTGTGTCGGTGTCAGTATCAGTCAGTGAGTCAGTGTCTCTCTCTCTCTCTCTCTCACTCAGAGCTGCTGTGGAAGGAAACTTTTTTAAAAAGAACTTGCATATTGAAAGAAAGATGTGTCTCAAGCTGCCGGGCCCTGTCCATTGTCATGTCAATGGCAGGACTGCTTTCACCAGGAACCCGTTTTTCTGGGTCAGAGGTTCCAGGGGACCTGTTTTGTGCGGACTTCCCTGTGTCCGTCCCTCCCTGCCTGCCTTCCCCCCAGGACTTCCTTCTGAACACCTTTGTCGTTTGAGCGAGGGCCAAAAGCCTGCCTGTGAAAGGGAAGGATCAGCCGGTCAGCCCCCTGTTGGTCGCTGCTGCCAGTGCAGCAGGCGTGCGTGTGTATTCGGCCTCGTGTCCAGGTCCCTCAGGGACTTGAGGCAACTCTCCCCGGTGGTCATGTGGTCAGGACCGGGCTTCGAATCCCGGTCGGGGGGGATGACTTTCTGCTGCAGATTAATTGGCACCTCTGAAAGAAAGTCTCCCCTCCTGAGCGTAAAGCTCCACCCTCACCACCACCGCCGCCTTTTCCACCCCTTGACAAACAGACAGACAGACAGACAGACAGTCAGTCCAGTTCGGGAGCGCAGCTTTCATTTGGAAGCAGACCCTGCTTGTTTCAAGTCAACGACGCCAAGTTATTTTGCACTTTGAATTATATCGCTCCGTGCGAGCGGCACTCAGCCTTGGAGAAGAAAAAAATACCACTGAGCTGAGAAAGTTCTTTTTAAAACGGTTTCCTTCCACAGCAGCTCTGAGTGTAAGAGAGAGAGAGAGAGAGAGAGAGAGAGAGATATCAGCTTTATTCTCAGTAATAAAACACACACACACACACACACACACACACACACACAGAGACACTGGGAAAGAGCTGTTTTTCCTTTTGAATATCTCCCCACAGGGAGCTGCACCGTTCCCAGAGACACTGCAATACTGGGTCGATGCGTGGAGTGGACGGAGCAAGCCCCTAGTCCATCTCCCTGTTCCAAAAATCAATTTAATATATGGTCCCCAGATAGGGGACGTATCAGATATTAAACTGATAAGAACAGATACTACACTTGATCTTAGCCAAAAGGCCGAGAAGCGATACCGCGCTCGATGCGAATTGATCTCGGGTCCTGTTTGCCCTCCCTCTTTGTTCTCTGGCTGCCGGTGTTGAAAGCAGTCTCGAAGCACTGCCGTTCTCTCCTACTCTGGCCACATTTTTTGCCACCATTTCTAATTGCAACAGTGGATGAGTTTAAAGAAGTTGCCGTTTTTTCCTTTCTTGCCAGGATTGCTTGACAGATTGGTAAATTTGCCAGTAGGCCACCAATCAGATGGGGGAGGGTTGTGTCTCAACGGACCTCCGTCAGTCAGTCTCAGTCACTAACGAACTGCCGTGGAAGGAAACCTCTTTGAGTAAAACTAGTGACGTGACGTGTCTCACAATGAGCGAGCGAGTGAGATTGCAACGGCCAATTGAGAAAGAGGTGAGGTGCTGACAATCAGCAGCTCGTGTTGAAACATTCATTCCACGGCAGGCAAGACCAATCAAAAAAAATACTGCAGATGCTGGCTCGGCTCGGCTGGCTGGCTGGCTGGCTGGCTGGCTGGCTGGCTGGAAATGGGAAATAAAAACACAAGGCGTGTTAAAGGCTGGTTAAACTGTCGGAAGAAACAAGGCGTTAATGTTTCAGAAGCGCCTATTGAAAGACGTCTCTCAAGCTGCTCCCTGACTGGGCCCTGTCCATTGTCACGTTAATCCCAGGGCGGGGCGGGACTGCTTTGACCGGGAGACCTGTTTTCTGGGACGCAGGTGTGACATTCCAGGGAGGCACCTACTTTGTGCTGATTCGAAACGACCACGACAACGGCAACTTGCAGTTCTATATTACAACAACAACAACGCGCGTGTGGTAGTTGGGAGGGGCTGCGTTCGCGCTCTCCCCCCTGCATTGAAACTCAAAGTTCGATTTTCAATCCCATAGTCCACCAATCGGATGGGAGACGGTGTGTGTGTGTGTGTGTGTGTGTGTGTCAGTGTCAGTGTCAGTGTCAGTGTCAGTCTCTCTCTCTCTCTCTCTCTCTCACTCTTACTCAGAGCTGCTGTGGAAGGAAACCTTTTTAAAAAGAACTTGCATATTGAAAAAAAGATGTGTCTCAAGCTGCCGGGCCCTGTCCATTGTCACGTTAATGGCAGGACGGGGCAGGACTGCTTTGACCAGGAGACCTGTTTTCTGGGACGCAGGTGTGAGATTCCAGGGGACCTGCTTTGTGCTGATTTCCCTGCCTCCCTCCCTCCTCCCCAGGACTTCCTTCTGAACACCTTTGTCGTTTGAGCGAGGGCCAAAAGCCTGCCTGTGAAAGGGAAGGATCAGCCGGTCAGCCCCCTGCTGGTCGCTGCTGCCAGTGCAGCAGGCGTGCGTGTGTCCTCGGCCTCGTGTCCAGGTCCCTCAGGGACTTGAGGCAGCTCTCCCCGGTGGTCTCGTGGTCAGGACCGGGCTTCGAATCCCAGTCGGGGGGGGATGACTTTCTGCTGCAGATTAATTGGCATGAAGGAAAGTCTCCCCTCCTGAGCGTAAAGCTCCACCCTCACCACCACCACCGCCTTTTCCTCCCCTTGACAAACGGACAGACAGACAGTCAGACAGTCAGTCCAGTTCGGGAGCGCAGCTTTCATTAAGCAATGGCGTTTGTGACAACTCATCGTCTGACAGGTTGATGATTTCCCCACACGCCTCCTGCCGAATAAAAGGCTCACCCTCCCGGACACTACCCCCAGAATCACCCACCCCCCGGGGTGAATATTAAGCCCGAGAACACCGACTGTAACCAACCGCAGTGAAAAGTTGAAGTGGCAACTCATTAACCAGATTTATTTTGGGCAACTCATTAACCAGATTTTTTGTTCATTTGGTTTATGAGTTGCCAAGTGTAAATCTGGTTAATGAGTTGCCACTTCAACTTTTCACTGCGGTTGGTTACAGTCGGTGTTCTCGGGCTTAATATTCACCCCAGGGGGGGTGTATAGCGGGCGATGGCCGGTGTGGAGTGCGTTTTTTGGGGGTTGATTTTCACTTTGCCTCGCTGGTGGAATTTGTGGGAGGCAGGCAAGGGGATTGGTGTGGGCTGGTGGGCGGCAAGGGAGATGCTTGCTTCGGGGTGTTATCCTCACTTTGGTCCGCTGGTGAGAGTAGGCAGCGGCAGGCCGGCAGGCAGGCAAGTGTGATGTAGTGTGGGGTGCAGTGCAGTGCAGTGCGGTGCTGCCCTGTTGTTTATGAAAGGTTGTAATGACACTGCTTTGCAGCTGACCATGTCCACTGATTTGTGACGCCCGTATGGAGGCTGATATCTCAGGAGGGCCGAGGCCGATTTCCTCCAGGGACGGCTCGTCGCGTGCGGCAGGACGAGGCGCAGCGGACGGTACCGAGCGCTCGGAGGTGCGGCGCTGCCCGCCGGAGGTACAGCGAAAGGCTGCAAACCGCTTTCCGCCTGCTAACTCGGCGGCCGTCAGACCGACCGACTCCGCTTTACCACCGGAGCTAGAGTCGGGCAAGGGGCACCGAAGGGTACCGGAAGGATCGCGTTCGCACGACGGGAAGTCGACTAGCGGGCCGCCGAAAGCGAGCCGGGGGCCCCCGGTTTTTCTGTCCCACCTGGAGACTGATATCTCAGGAAGGCCGAGGCCGATTTCCTCCGGGGACGGCTGGTCGCGTGCGGCAGGACGAGGCGCAGCGGACGGTACCGAGCGCTCGGAGGTGCGGCGCTGCCCGCCGGAGGTACAGCGAAAGTCTGCGAACCGCTTTCCGCCTCCTCTCACCGCACGGCTCTCCTTTTCACCCACTGGCGGATTTTCACCCTCCGACTGCTCGCTACCGTCCGCTGCGCCTGGTCCGGGCCCTGTCCATTGTCATGTTAATGGCAGGGCGGGGCAGGACTGCTTTCACCAGGAACCCGGTTTTCTGGGTCAGAGGTTCCAGGGGACCTGTTTTGTGCGGACTTCCCTGTGTCCGTCCCTCCATGCCTTCCCCCCAGGACTTCCTTCTGAACACCTTTGTCGTTTGAGCGAGGGCCAAAAGCCTGCCTGTGAAAGGGAAGGATCAGCCGGTCAGCCCCCTGTTGGTCGCTGCTGCCAGTGCAGCAGGCGTGCGTGTGTATTCGGCCTCGTGTCCAGGTCCCTCAGGGACTTGAGGCAACTCTCCCCGGTGGTCTCGTGGTCAGGACCGGGCTTCGAATCCCGGTTGGGGGGGGATGACTTTCTGCTGCAGATTAATTGGCACCTCTGAAAGAAAGTCTCCCCTCCTGAGCGTAAAGCTCCACCCTCACCACCACCACCACCGCCACCTTTTCCTCCCCTTGACAAACAGACAGACAGACAGACAGACAGACAGTCAGTCCAGTTCGGGAGCGCAGCTTTCATTTGGAAGCAGACCCTGCTTGTTTAAAGTCAACGACGCCAAGTTATTTTGCACTTTGAATTATATCGCTCCGTGCGAGCGGCACTCAGCCTTGGAGAAGAAAAAAATACCACTGAGCTGAGAAAGTTCTTTTTAAAAAGGTTTCCTTCCACAGCAGCTCTGAGTGAGAGAGAGAGAGAGATATCAGCTTTATTCTCAGTAATAATACACACACACACACACACACACACACACACACACACACACACAGAGACACTGGGAAAGAGCTGATTTTCCTTTTGAATATCTCCCCACGGGGAGCTGCACCGTTCCCAGAAACACTGCAATACTGGGTCGATGCGTGGAGTGGACGGAGCAAGCCCCTATTCCATCTCCCTGTTCTAAAAATCAATTAAAAATAATAATAAATAATATGTGTGTGTGTGTGTGTGTGTGTGTGTGTGTGTGTGTCGGTGTCAGTATCAGTCAGTGAGTCAGTGTCTCTCTCTCTCTCTCTCTCACTCAGAGCTGCTGTGGAAGGAAACTTTTTTAAAAAGAACTTGCATATTGAAAGAAAGATGTGTCTCAAGCTGCCGGGCCCTGTCCATTGTCATGTCAATGGCAGGACTGCTTTCACCAGGAACCCGTTTTTCTGGGTCAGAGGTTCCAGGGGACCTGTTTTGTGCGGACTTCCCTGTGTCCGTCCCTCCCTGCCTGCCTTCCCCCCAGGACTTCCTTCTGAACACCTTTGTCGTTTCAGCGAGGGCCAAAAGCCTGCCTGTGAAAGGGAAGGATCAGCCGGTCAGCCCCCTGTTGGTCGCTGCTGCCAGTGCAGCAGGCGTGCGTGTGTATTCGGCCTCGTGTCCAGGTCCCTCAGGGACTTGAGGCAACTCTCCCCGGTGGTCTCGTGGTCAGGACCGGGCTTCGAATCCCGGTCGGGGGGGATGGCTTTCTGCTGCAGATTAATTGGCACCTCTGAAAGAAAGTCTCCCCTCCTGAGCGTAAAGCTCCACCCTCACCACCACCGCCGCCTTTTCCACCCCTTGACAAACAGACAGACAGACAGACAGTCAGTCCAGTTCGGGAGCGCAGCTTTCATTTGGAAGCAGACCCTGCTTGTTTCAAGTCAACGACGCCAAGTTATTTTGCACTTTGAATTATATCGCTACGTGCGAGCGGCACTCAGCCTTGGAGAAGAAAAAAATACCACTGAGCTGAGAAAGTTCTTTTTAAAAAGGTTTCCTTCCACAGCAGCTCTGAGTGAGAGAGAGAGAGGGAGAGAGAGAGAGAGAGAGATATCAGCTTTATTCTCAGTAATAATACACACACACACACACACACACACACAGAGACACTGGGAAAGAGCTGATTTTCCTTTTGAATATCTCCCCACGGGGAGCTGCACCGTTCCCAGAAACACTGCAATACTGGGTCGATGCGTGGAGTGGACGGAGCAAGCCCCTATTCCATCTCCCTGTTCTAAAAATCAATTAAAAATAATAATAAATAATATGTGTGTGTGTGTGTGTGTGTGTGTGTGTGTGTGTGTCGGTGTCAGTATCAGTCAGTGAGTCAGTGTCTCTCTCTCTCTCTCTCTCACTCAGAGCTGCTGTGGAAGGAAACTTTTTTAAAAAGAACTTGCATATTGAAAGAAAGATGTGTCTCAAGCTGCCGGGCCCTGTCCATTGTCATGTCAATGGCAGGACTGCTTTCACCAGGAACCCGTTTTTCTGGGTCAGAGGTTCCAGGGGACCTGTTTTGTGCGGACTTCCCTGTGTCCGTCCCTCCCTGCCTGCCTTCCCCCCAGGACTTCCTTCTGAACACCTTTGTCGTTTCAGCGAGGGCCAAAAGCCTGCCTGTGAAAGGGAAGGATCAGCCGGTCAGCCCCCTGTTGGTCGCTGCTGCCAGTGCAGCAGGCGTGCGTGTGTATTCGGCCTCGTGTCCAGGTCCCTCAGGGACTTGAGGCAACTCTCCCCGGTGGTCTCGTGGTCAGGACCGGGCTTCGAATCCCGGTCGGGGGGGATGGCTTTCTGCTGCAGATTAATTGGCACCTCTGAAAGAAAGTCTCCCCTCCTGAGCGTAAAGCTCCACCCTCACCACCACCGCCGCCTTTTCCACCCCTTGACAAACAGACAGACAGACAGACAGTCAGTCCAGTTCGGGAGCGCAGCTTTCATTTGGAAGCAGACCCTGCTTGTTTCAAGTCAACGACGCCAAGTTATTTTGCACTTTGAATTATATCGCTACGTGCGAGCGGCACTCAGCCTTGGAGAAGAAAAAAATACCACTGAGCTGAGAAAGTTCTTTTTAAAAAGGTTTCCTTCCACAGCAGCTCTGAGTGAGAGAGAGAGAGGGAGAGAGAGAGAGAGAGAGATATCAGCTTTATTCTCAGTAATAATACACACACACACACACACACACACACAGAGACACTGGGAAAGAGCTGATTTTCCTTTTGAATATCTCCCCACGGGGAGCTGCACCGTTCCCAGAGACACTGCAATACTGGGTCGATGCGTGGAGTGGACGGAGCAAGCCCCTATTCCATCTCCCTGTTCTAAAAATCAATTAAAAATAATAATAAATAATATGTGTGTGTGTGTGTGTGTGTGTGTGTGTGTGTGTGTGTCGGTGTCAGTATCAGTCAGTGAGTCAGTGTCTCTCTCTCTCTCTCTCTCTCTCTCTCACTCAGAGCTGCTGTGGAAGGAAACTTTTTTAAAAAGGACTTGCATATTGAAAGAAAGATGTGTCTCAAGCTGCCGGGCCCTGTCCATTGTCATGTCAATGGCAGGACTGCTTTCACCAGGAACCCGTTTTTCTGGGTCAGAGGTTCCAGGGGACCTGTTTTGTGCGGACTTCCCTGTGTCCGTCCCTCCCTGCCTGCCTTCCCCCCAGGACTTCCTTCTGAACACCTTTGTCGTTTGAGCGAGGGCCAAAAGCCTGCCTGTGAAAGGGAAGGATCAGCCGGTCAGCCCCCTGTTGGTCGCTGCTGCCAGTGCAGCAGGCGTGCGTGTGTATTCGGCCTCGTGTCCAGGTCCCTCAGGGACTTGAGGCAACTCTCCCCGGTGGTCATGTGGTCAGGACCGGGCTTCGAATCCCGGTCGGGGGGGATGACTTTCTGCTGCAGATTAATTGGCACCTCTGAAAGAAAGTCTCCCCTCCTGAGCGTAAAGCTCCACCCTCACCACCACCGCCGCCTTTTCCACCCCTTGACAAACAGACAGACAGACAGACAGACAGTCAGTCCAGTTCGGGAGCGCAGCTTTCATTTGGAAGCAGACCCTGCTTGTTTCAAGTCAACGACGCCAAGTTATTTTGCACTTTGAATTATATCGCTACGTGCGAGCGGCACTCAGCCTTGGAGAAGAAAAAAATACCACTGAGCTGAGAAAGGTCTTTTTAAAACGGTTTCCTTCCACAGCAGCTCTGAGTGAGAGAGAGAGAGAGAGAGAGAGATATCAGCTTTATTCTCAGTAATAATACACACACACACACACACACACACTCAGAGACACTGGGAAAGAGCTGTTTTTCCTTTTGAATATCTCCCCACAGGGAGCTGCACCGTTCCCAGAAACACTGCAATACTGGGTCGATGCGTGGAGTGGACAGAGCAAGCCCCTTTTCCATCTCCCTGTTCTAAAAATCAATTTAAAATAATAATAAATAATATGTGTGTGTGTGTGTGTGTGTGTGTCGGTGTCAGTATCAGTCAGTCAGTCAGTGTCTCTCTCTCTCTCTCCCTCACACTCAGAGCTGCTGTGGAAGGAAACTTTTTTAAAAAGAACTTGCATATTGAAAGAAAGATGTGTCTCAAGCTGCCGGGCCCTGTCCATTGTCATGTCAATGGCAGGACTGCTTTCACCAGGAACCCGGTTTTGTGGGTCAGAGGTTCCAAAGGACCTGTTTTGTGCGGACTTCCCTGTGTCCGTCCCTCCCTGCCTGCCTTCCCCCCAGGACTTCCTTCTGAACAGCTTTGTCGTTTAAAATAATAATAAATAATATGTGTGTGTGTGTGTGTGTGTGTGTGTGTGTGTGTGTCGGTGTCAGTATCAGTCAGTGAGTCAGTGTCTCTCTCTCTCTCTCTCTCTCTCTCTCTCTCACTCAGAGCTGCTGTGGAAGGAAACTTTTTTAAAAAGGACTTGCATATTGAAAGAAAGATGTGTCTCAAGCTGCC
>NC_090336.1:65262586-65265086 GCF_035084215.1 Heptranchias perlo | reverse complement strand
CACTTCAACTTTTCACTGCGGTTGGTTACAGTCGGTGTTCTCGGGCTTAATATTCGCCCCAGGGGGGGTGTATAGCGGGCGATGGCCGGTGTGGAGTGCGTTTTTTGGGGGTTGATTTTCACTTTGCCTCGCTGGTGGAATTTGTGGGAGGCAGGCAAGGGGATTGGTGTGGGCTGGTGGGCGGCAAGGGAGATGCTTGCTTCGGGGTGTTATCCTCACTTTGGTCCGCTGGTGAGAGTAGGCAGCGGCAGGCCGGCAGGCAGGCAGGCAGGCAAGTGTGATGTAGTGTGGGGTGCAGTGCGGTGCAGTGCAGTGCGGTGCTGCCCTGTCGTTTATGAAAGGTTGTAATGACACTGCTTTGCAGCTGACCATGTCCACTGATTTGTGACGCCCGTATGGAGGCTGATATCTCAGGAGGGCCGAGGCCGATTTCCTCCGGGGACGGCTCGTCGCGTGCGGCAGGACGAGGCGCAGCGGACGGTACCGGGCGCTCGGAGGTGCGGCGCTGCCCGCCGGAGGTACAGCGAAAGGCTGCAAACCGCTTTCCGCCTGCTAACTCGGCGGCCGTCAGACCGACCGACTCCGCTTTACCACCGGAGCTAGAGTCGGGCAAGGGGCACCGAAGGGTACCGGAAGGATCGCGTTCGCACGCCGGGAAGTCGACTAGCGGGCCGCTGAAAGCGAGCCGGGGGCCCCCGGTTTTTCTGTCCCACCTGGAGACTGATATCTCGGGAAGGCCGAGGCCGATTTCCTCCGGGTACGGCTGGTCGCGTGCGGCCGGACCAGGCGCAGCGGACGGTAGCGAGCGGTCGGAGGTGCGGCGCTGCCCGCCGGAGGTACAGCGAAAGTCTGCGAACCGCTTTCCGCCTCCTCTCACCGCACGGCTCTCCATTTCACCCACTGGCGGATTTTCACCCTCCGACTGCTCGCTACCGTCCGCTGCGCCTGGTCCGGGCCCTGTCCGTTGTCATGTTAATGGCAGAGCGGGGCAGGACTGCTTTCACCAGGAACCCGGTTTTCTGGGTCAGAGGTTCCAGGGGAACTGTTTTGTGCGGACTTCCCTGTGTCCGTCCCTCCATGCCTTCCCCCCAGGACTTCCTTCTGAACACCTTTGTCGTTTGAGCGAGGGCCAAAAGCCTGCCTGTGAAAGGGAAGGATCAGCCGGTCGGACCCCTGCTGGTCGCTGCTGCCAGTGCAGCAGGCGTGCGTGTGTCCTCGGCCTCGTGTCCAGGTCCCTCAGGGACTTGAGGCAGCTCTCCCCGGTGGTCTCGTGGTCAGGACCGGGCTTCGACTCCCGGTTGGGGGGGGATGACTTTCTGCTGCAGATTAATTGGCACCTCTGAAAGAAAGTCTCCCCTCCTGAGCGTAAAGCTCCACCCTCACCACCACCACCACCGCCTTTTCCTCCCCTTGACAAACAGACAGACAGACAGACAGACAGACAGACAGACAGTCAGTCCAGTTCGGGAGCGCAGCTTTCATTTGGAAGCAGACCCTGCTTGTTTCAAGTCAACGACGCCAAGTTATTTTGCACTTTGAATTATATCGCTACGTGCGAGCGGCACTCAGCCTTGGAGAAGAAAAAAATACCACTGAGCTGAGAAAGTTCTTTTTAAAAAGGTTTCCTTCCACAGCAGCTCTGAGTGTGAGAGAGAGAGAGAGAGAGAGAGAGATATCAGCTTTATTCTCAGTAATAATATACACACACACACACACACACACACACACACACACACACACAGAGACACTGGGAAAGAGCTGATTTTCCTTTTGAATATCTCCCCACGGGGAGCTGCACCGTTCCCAGAAACACTGCAATACTGGGTCGATGCGTGGAGTGGACGGAGCAAGCCCCTATTCCATCTCCCTGTTCTAAAATTCAATTAAAAATAAAAGTAAATAATATGTGTGTGTGTGTGTGTGTGTGTGTGTGTGTGTGTGTCGGTGTCAGTATCAGTCAGTGAGTCAGTGTCTCTCTCTCTCTCTCTCTCTCTCACTCAGAGCTGCTGTGGAAGGAAACTTTTTTAAAAAGAACTTGCATATTGAAAGAAAGATGTGTCTCAAGCTGCCGGGCCCTGTCCATTGTCCTGTCAATGGCAGGACTGCTTTCACCAGGAACCCGGTTTTCTGGGTCAGAGGTTCCAGGGGACCTGTTTTGTGCGGACTTCCCTGTGTCCGTCCCTCCCTGCCTGCCTTCCCCCCAGGACTTCCTTCTGAACACCTTTGTCGTTTCAGCGAGGGCCAAAAGCCTGCCTGTGAAAGGGAAGGATCAGCCGGTCAGCCCCCTGTTGGTCGCTGCTGCCAGTGCAGCAGGCGTGCGTGTGTCCTCGGCCTCGTGTCCAGGTCCCTCAGGGACTTGAGGCAACTCTCCCCGGTGGTCTTGTGGTCAGGACCGGGCTTCGAATCCCGGTCGGGGGGGATGACTTTCTGCTACAGATTAATTGGCACCTCTGAAAGAAAGTCTCCCCTCCTGAGCGTAAAGCTCCACCCTCACCACCAC
>NC_090336.1:65242586-65247586 GCF_035084215.1 Heptranchias perlo | reverse complement strand
CCACCGCCTTTTCCTCCCCTTGACAAACGGACAGACAGACAGTCAGACAGTCAGTCCAGTTCGGGAGCGCAGCTTTCATTAAGCAATGGCGTTTGTGACAACTCATCGTCTGACAGGTTGATGATTTCCCCACACGCCTCCTGCCGAATAAAAGGCTCACCCTCCCGGACACTACCCCCAGAATCACCCACCCCCCGGGGTGAATATTAAGCCCGAGAACACCGACTGTAACCAACCGCAGTGAAAAGTTGAAGTGGCAACTCATTAACCAGATTTATTTTGGGCAACTCATTAACCAGATTTTTTGTTCATTTGGTTTATGAGTTGCCAAGTGTAAATCTGGTTAATGAGTTGCCACTTCAACTTTTCACTGCGGTTGGTTACAGTCGGTGTTCTCGGGCTTAATATTCGCCCCAGGGGGGGTGTATAGCGGGCGATGGCCGGTGTGGAGTGCGTTTTTTGGGGGTTGATTTTCACTTTGCCTCGCTGGTGGAATTTGTGGGAGGCAGGCAAGGGGATTGGTGTGGGCTGGTGGGCGGCAAGGGAGATGCTTGCTTCGGGGTGTTATCCTCACTTTGGTCCGCTGGTGAGAGTAGGCAGCGGCAGGCCGGCAGGCAGGCAAGTGTGATGTAGTGTGGGGTGCAGTGCAGTGCAGTGCGGTGCTGCCCTGTTGTTTATGAAAGGTTGTAATGACACTGCTTTGCAGCTGACCATGTCCACTGATTTGTGACGCCCGTATGGAGGCTGATATCTCAGGAGGGCCGAGGCCGATTTCCTCCAGGGACGGCTCGTCGCGTGCGGCAGGACGAGGCGCAGCGGACGGTACCGAGCGCTCGGAGGTGCGGCGCTGCCCGCCGGAGGTACAGCGAAAGGCTGCAAACCGCTTTCCGCCTGCTAACTCGGCGGCCGTCAGACCGACCGACTCCGCTTTACCACCGGAGCTAGAGTCGGGCAAGGGGCACCGAAGGGTACCGGAAGGATCGCGTTCGCACGACGGGAAGTCGACTAGCGGGCCGCCGAAAGCGAGCCGGGGGCCCCCGGTTTTTCTGTCCCACCTGGAGACTGATATCTCAGGAAGGCCGAGGCCGATTTCCTCCGGGGACGGCTGGTCGCGTGCGGCAGGACGAGGCGCAGCGGACGGTACCGAGCGCTCGGAGGTGCGGCGCTGCCCGCCGGAGGTACAGCGAAAGTCTGCGAACCGCTTTCCGCCTCCTCTCACCGCACGGCTCTCCTTTTCACCCACTGGCGGATTTTCACCCTCCGACTGCTCGCTACCGTCCGCTGCGCCTGGTCCGGGCCCTGTCCATTGTCATGTTAATGGCAGGGCGGGGCAGGACTGCTTTCACCAGGAACCCGGTTTTCTGGGTCAGAGGTTCCAGGGGACCTGTTTTGTGCGGACTTCCCTGTGTCCGTCCCTCCATGCCTTCCCCCCAGGACTTCCTTCTGAACACCTTTGTCGTTTGAGCGAGGGCCAAAAGCCTGCCTGTGAAAGGGAAGGATCAGCCGGTCAGCCCCCTGTTGGTCGCTGCTGCCAGTGCAGCAGGCGTGCGTGTGTATTCGGCCTCGTGTCCAGGTCCCTCAGGGACTTGAGGCAACTCTCCCCGGTGGTCTCGTGGTCAGGACCGGGCTTCGAATCCCGGTTGGGGGGGGATGACTTTCTGCTGCAGATTAATTGGCACCTCTGAAAGAAAGTCTCCCCTCCTGAGCGTAAAGCTCCACCCTCACCACCACCACCACCGCCACCTTTTCCTCCCCTTGACAAACAGACAGACAGACAGACAGACAGACAGTCAGTCCAGTTCGGGAGCGCAGCTTTCATTTGGAAGCAGACCCTGCTTGTTTAAAGTCAACGACGCCAAGTTATTTTGCACTTTGAATTATATCGCTCCGTGCGAGCGGCACTCAGCCTTGGAGAAGAAAAAAATACCACTGAGCTGAGAAAGTTCTTTTTAAAAAGGTTTCCTTCCACAGCAGCTCTGAGTGAGAGAGAGAGAGAGATATCAGCTTTATTCTCAGTAATAATACACACACACACACACACACACACACACACACACACACACACAGAGACACTGGGAAAGAGCTGATTTTCCTTTTGAATATCTCCCCACGGGGAGCTGCACCGTTCCCAGAAACACTGCAATACTGGGTCGATGCGTGGAGTGGACGGAGCAAGCCCCTATTCCATCTCCCTGTTCTAAAAATCAATTAAAAATAATAATAAATAATATGTGTGTGTGTGTGTGTGTGTGTGTGTGTGTGTGTGTCGGTGTCAGTATCAGTCAGTGAGTCAGTGTCTCTCTCTCTCTCTCTCTCACTCAGAGCTGCTGTGGAAGGAAACTTTTTTAAAAAGAACTTGCATATTGAAAGAAAGATGTGTCTCAAGCTGCCGGGCCCTGTCCATTGTCATGTCAATGGCAGGACTGCTTTCACCAGGAACCCGTTTTTCTGGGTCAGAGGTTCCAGGGGACCTGTTTTGTGCGGACTTCCCTGTGTCCGTCCCTCCCTGCCTGCCTTCCCCCCAGGACTTCCTTCTGAACACCTTTGTCGTTTCAGCGAGGGCCAAAAGCCTGCCTGTGAAAGGGAAGGATCAGCCGGTCAGCCCCCTGTTGGTCGCTGCTGCCAGTGCAGCAGGCGTGCGTGTGTATTCGGCCTCGTGTCCAGGTCCCTCAGGGACTTGAGGCAACTCTCCCCGGTGGTCTCGTGGTCAGGACCGGGCTTCGAATCCCGGTCGGGGGGGATGGCTTTCTGCTGCAGATTAATTGGCACCTCTGAAAGAAAGTCTCCCCTCCTGAGCGTAAAGCTCCACCCTCACCACCACCGCCGCCTTTTCCACCCCTTGACAAACAGACAGACAGACAGACAGTCAGTCCAGTTCGGGAGCGCAGCTTTCATTTGGAAGCAGACCCTGCTTGTTTCAAGTCAACGACGCCAAGTTATTTTGCACTTTGAATTATATCGCTACGTGCGAGCGGCACTCAGCCTTGGAGAAGAAAAAAATACCACTGAGCTGAGAAAGTTCTTTTTAAAAAGGTTTCCTTCCACAGCAGCTCTGAGTGAGAGAGAGAGAGGGAGAGAGAGAGAGAGAGAGATATCAGCTTTATTCTCAGTAATAATACACACACACACACACACACACACACAGAGACACTGGGAAAGAGCTGATTTTCCTTTTGAATATCTCCCCACGGGGAGCTGCACCGTTCCCAGAAACACTGCAATACTGGGTCGATGCGTGGAGTGGACGGAGCAAGCCCCTATTCCATCTCCCTGTTCTAAAAATCAATTAAAAATAATAATAAATAATATGTGTGTGTGTGTGTGTGTGTGTGTGTGTGTGTGTGTCGGTGTCAGTATCAGTCAGTGAGTCAGTGTCTCTCTCTCTCTCTCTCTCACTCAGAGCTGCTGTGGAAGGAAACTTTTTTAAAAAGAACTTGCATATTGAAAGAAAGATGTGTCTCAAGCTGCCGGGCCCTGTCCATTGTCATGTCAATGGCAGGACTGCTTTCACCAGGAACCCGTTTTTCTGGGTCAGAGGTTCCAGGGGACCTGTTTTGTGCGGACTTCCCTGTGTCCGTCCCTCCCTGCCTGCCTTCCCCCCAGGACTTCCTTCTGAACACCTTTGTCGTTTCAGCGAGGGCCAAAAGCCTGCCTGTGAAAGGGAAGGATCAGCCGGTCAGCCCCCTGTTGGTCGCTGCTGCCAGTGCAGCAGGCGTGCGTGTGTATTCGGCCTCGTGTCCAGGTCCCTCAGGGACTTGAGGCAACTCTCCCCGGTGGTCTCGTGGTCAGGACCGGGCTTCGAATCCCGGTCGGGGGGGATGGCTTTCTGCTGCAGATTAATTGGCACCTCTGAAAGAAAGTCTCCCCTCCTGAGCGTAAAGCTCCACCCTCACCACCACCGCCGCCTTTTCCACCCCTTGACAAACAGACAGACAGACAGACAGTCAGTCCAGTTCGGGAGCGCAGCTTTCATTTGGAAGCAGACCCTGCTTGTTTCAAGTCAACGACGCCAAGTTATTTTGCACTTTGAATTATATCGCTACGTGCGAGCGGCACTCAGCCTTGGAGAAGAAAAAAATACCACTGAGCTGAGAAAGTTCTTTTTAAAAAGGTTTCCTTCCACAGCAGCTCTGAGTGAGAGAGAGAGAGGGAGAGAGAGAGAGAGAGAGATATCAGCTTTATTCTCAGTAATAATACACACACACACACACACACACACACAGAGACACTGGGAAAGAGCTGATTTTCCTTTTGAATATCTCCCCACGGGGAGCTGCACCGTTCCCAGAGACACTGCAATACTGGGTCGATGCGTGGAGTGGACGGAGCAAGCCCCTATTCCATCTCCCTGTTCTAAAAATCAATTAAAAATAATAATAAATAATATGTGTGTGTGTGTGTGTGTGTGTGTGTGTGTGTGTGTGTCGGTGTCAGTATCAGTCAGTGAGTCAGTGTCTCTCTCTCTCTCTCTCTCTCTCTCTCACTCAGAGCTGCTGTGGAAGGAAACTTTTTTAAAAAGGACTTGCATATTGAAAGAAAGATGTGTCTCAAGCTGCCGGGCCCTGTCCATTGTCATGTCAATGGCAGGACTGCTTTCACCAGGAACCCGTTTTTCTGGGTCAGAGGTTCCAGGGGACCTGTTTTGTGCGGACTTCCCTGTGTCCGTCCCTCCCTGCCTGCCTTCCCCCCAGGACTTCCTTCTGAACACCTTTGTCGTTTGAGCGAGGGCCAAAAGCCTGCCTGTGAAAGGGAAGGATCAGCCGGTCAGCCCCCTGTTGGTCGCTGCTGCCAGTGCAGCAGGCGTGCGTGTGTATTCGGCCTCGTGTCCAGGTCCCTCAGGGACTTGAGGCAACTCTCCCCGGTGGTCATGTGGTCAGGACCGGGCTTCGAATCCCGGTCGGGGGGGATGACTTTCTGCTGCAGATTAATTGGCACCTCTGAAAGAAAGTCTCCCCTCCTGAGCGTAAAGCTCCACCCTCACCACCACCGCCGCCTTTTCC
>NC_090336.1:65230086-65237586 GCF_035084215.1 Heptranchias perlo | reverse complement strand
CGGTGTGTGTGTGTGTGTGTGTGTGTGTGTGTGTGTGTGTGTGTCAGTGTCAGTGTCAGTGTCAGTGTCAGTCTCTCTCTCTCTCTCTCTCTCTCTCACTCTTACTCAGAGCTGCTGTGGAAGGAAACCTTTTTAAAAAGAACTTGCATATTGAAAAAAAGATGTGTCTCAAGCTGCCGGGCCCTGTCCATTGTCACGTTAATGGCAGGACGGGGCAGGACTGCTTTGACCAGGAGACCTGTTTTCTGGGACGCAGGTGTGAGATTCCAGGGGACCTGCTTTGTGCTGATTTCCCTGCCTCCCTCCCTCCCCCCCAGGACTTCCTTCTGAACACCTTTGTCGTTTGAGCGAGGGCCAAAAGCCTGCCTGTGAAAGGGAAGGATCAGCCGGTCAGCCCCCTGCTGGTCGCTGCTGCCAGTGCAGCAGGCGTGCGTGTGTCCTCGGCCTCGTGTCCAGGTCCCTCAGGGACTTGAGGCAGCTCTCCCCGGTGGTCTCGTGGTCAGGACCGGGCTTCGAATCCCGGTCGGGGGGGGATGACTTTCTGCTGCAGATTAATTGGCATGAAGGAAAGTCTCCCCTCCTGAGCGTAAAGCTCCACCCTCACCACCACCACCGCCTTTTCCTCCCCTTGACAAACGGACAGACAGACAGTCAGACAGTCAGTCCAGTTCGGGAGCGCAGCTTTCATTAAGCAATGGCATTTGTGACAACTCATCGTCTGACAGGTTGATGATTTCCCCACACGCCTCCTGCCGAATAAAAGGCTCACCCTCCCGGACACTACCCCCAGAATCACCCACCCCGCCCCCCCGGGGTGAATATTAAGCCCGAGAACACCGACTGTAACCAACCGCAGTGAAAAGTTGAAGTGGCAACTCATTAACCAGATTTATTTTGGGCAACTCATTAACCAGATTTTTTGTTCATTTGGTTTATGAGTTGCCAAGTGTAAATCTGGTTAATGAGTTGCCACTTCAACTTTTCACTGCGGTTGGTTACAGTCGGTGTTCTCGGGCTTAATATTCGCCCCGGGGGGGGGGGGGGGGGGGTGTATAGCGGGCGATGGCCGGTGTGGAGTGCGTTTTTTGGGGGTTGATTTTCACTTTGCCTCGCTGGTGGAATTTGTGGGAGGCAGGCAAGGGGAATGGTGTGGGCTGGTGGGCGGCAAGGGAGATGCTTGCTTCGGGGTGTTATCCTCACTTTGGTCCGCTGGTGAGAGTAGGCAGCGGCAGGCCGGCAGGCAGGCAGGCAGGCAAGTGTGATGTAGTGTGGGGTGCAGTGCAGTGCGGTGCGGTGCTGCCCTGTCGTTTATGAAAGGTTGTAATGACACTGCTTTGCAGCTGACCATGTCCACTGATTTGTGACGCCCGTATGGAGGCTGATATCTCAGGAGGGCCGAGGCCGATTTCCTCCGGGGACGGCTCGTCGCGTGCGGCAGGACGAGGCGCAGCGGACGGTACCGAGCGCTCGGAGGTGCGGCGCTGCCCGCCGGAGGTACAGCGAAAGGCTGCAAACCGCTTTCCGCCTGCTAACTCGGCGGCCGTCAGACCGACCGACTCCGCTTTACCACCGGAGCTAGAGTCGGGCAAGGGGCACCGAAGGGTACCGGAAGGATCGCGTTCGCACGACGGGAAGTCGACTAGCGGGCCGCCGAAAGCGAGCCGGGGGCCCCCGGTTTTTCTGTCCCACCTGGAGACTGATATCTCAGGAAGGCCGAGGCCGATTTCCTCCGGGGACGGCTGGTCGCGTGCGGCAGGACGAGGCGCAGCGGACGGTACCGAGCGCTCGGAGGTGCGGCGCTGCCCGCCGGAGGTACAGCGAAAGTCTGCGAACCGCTTTCCGCCTCCTCTCACCGCACGGCTCTCCTTTTCACCCACTGGCGGATTTTCACCCTCCGACTGCTCGCTACCGTCCGCTGCGCCTGGTCCGGGCCCTGTCCATTGTCATGTTAATGGCAGGGCGGGGCAGGACTGCTTTCACCAGGAACCCGGTTTTCTGGGTCAGAGGTTCCAGGGGACCTGTTTTGTGCGGACTTCCCTGTGTCCGTCCCTCCATGCCTTCCCCCCAGGACTTCCTTCTGAACACCTTTGTCGTTTGAGCGAGGGCCAAAAGCCTGCCTGTGAAAGGGAAGGATCAGCCGGTCAGCCCCCTGTTGGTCGCTGCTGCCAGTGCAGCAGGCGTGCGTGTGTATTCGGCCTCGTGTCCAGGTCCCTCAGGGACTTGAGGCAACTCTCCCCGGTGGTCTCGTGGTCAGGACCGGGCTTCGAATCCCGGTTGGGGGGGGATGACTTTCTGCTGCAGATTAATTGGCACCTCTGAAAGAAAGTCTCCCCTCCTGAGCGTAAAGCTCCACCCTCACCACCACCACCACCGCCACCTTTTCCTCCCCTTGACAAACAGACAGACAGACAGACAGACAGACAGTCAGTCCAGTTCGGGAGCGCAGCTTTCATTTGGAAGCAGACCCTGCTTGTTTAAAGTCAACGACGCCAAGTTATTTTGCACTTTGAATTATATCGCTCCGTGCGAGCGGCACTCAGCCTTGGAGAAGAAAAAAATACCACTGAGCTGAGAAAGTTCTTTTTAAAAAGGTTTCCTTCCACAGCAGCTCTGAGTGAGAGAGAGAGAGAGATATCAGCTTTATTCTCAGTAATAATACACACACACACACACACACACACACACACACACACACACACAGAGACACTGGGAAAGAGCTGATTTTCCTTTTGAATATCTCCCCACGGGGAGCTGCACCGTTCCCAGAAACACTGCAATACTGGGTCGATGCGTGGAGTGGACGGAGCAAGCCCCTATTCCATCTCCCTGTTCTAAAAATCAATTAAAAATAATAATAAATAATATGTGTGTGTGTGTGTGTGTGTGTGTGTGTGTGTGTGTCGGTGTCAGTATCAGTCAGTGAGTCAGTGTCTCTCTCTCTCTCTCTCTCACTCAGAGCTGCTGTGGAAGGAAACTTTTTTAAAAAGAACTTGCATATTGAAAGAAAGATGTGTCTCAAGCTGCCGGGCCCTGTCCATTGTCATGTCAATGGCAGGACTGCTTTCACCAGGAACCCGTTTTTCTGGGTCAGAGGTTCCAGGGGACCTGTTTTGTGCGGACTTCCCTGTGTCCGTCCCTCCCTGCCTGCCTTCCCCCCAGGACTTCCTTCTGAACACCTTTGTCGTTTCAGCGAGGGCCAAAAGCCTGCCTGTGAAAGGGAAGGATCAGCCGGTCAGCCCCCTGTTGGTCGCTGCTGCCAGTGCAGCAGGCGTGCGTGTGTATTCGGCCTCGTGTCCAGGTCCCTCAGGGACTTGAGGCAACTCTCCCCGGTGGTCTCGTGGTCAGGACCGGGCTTCGAATCCCGGTCGGGGGGGATGGCTTTCTGCTGCAGATTAATTGGCACCTCTGAAAGAAAGTCTCCCCTCCTGAGCGTAAAGCTCCACCCTCACCACCACCGCCGCCTTTTCCACCCCTTGACAAACAGACAGACAGACAGACAGTCAGTCCAGTTCGGGAGCGCAGCTTTCATTTGGAAGCAGACCCTGCTTGTTTCAAGTCAACGACGCCAAGTTATTTTGCACTTTGAATTATATCGCTACGTGCGAGCGGCACTCAGCCTTGGAGAAGAAAAAAATACCACTGAGCTGAGAAAGTTCTTTTTAAAAAGGTTTCCTTCCACAGCAGCTCTGAGTGAGAGAGAGAGAGGGAGAGAGAGAGAGAGAGAGATATCAGCTTTATTCTCAGTAATAATACACACACACACACACACACACACACAGAGACACTGGGAAAGAGCTGATTTTCCTTTTGAATATCTCCCCACGGGGAGCTGCACCGTTCCCAGAAACACTGCAATACTGGGTCGATGCGTGGAGTGGACGGAGCAAGCCCCTATTCCATCTCCCTGTTCTAAAAATCAATTAAAAATAATAATAAATAATATGTGTGTGTGTGTGTGTGTGTGTGTGTGTGTGTGTGTCGGTGTCAGTATCAGTCAGTGAGTCAGTGTCTCTCTCTCTCTCTCTCTCACTCAGAGCTGCTGTGGAAGGAAACTTTTTTAAAAAGAACTTGCATATTGAAAGAAAGATGTGTCTCAAGCTGCCGGGCCCTGTCCATTGTCATGTCAATGGCAGGACTGCTTTCACCAGGAACCCGTTTTTCTGGGTCAGAGGTTCCAGGGGACCTGTTTTGTGCGGACTTCCCTGTGTCCGTCCCTCCCTGCCTGCCTTCCCCCCAGGACTTCCTTCTGAACACCTTTGTCGTTTCAGCGAGGGCCAAAAGCCTGCCTGTGAAAGGGAAGGATCAGCCGGTCAGCCCCCTGTTGGTCGCTGCTGCCAGTGCAGCAGGCGTGCGTGTGTATTCGGCCTCGTGTCCAGGTCCCTCAGGGACTTGAGGCAACTCTCCCCGGTGGTCTCGTGGTCAGGACCGGGCTTCGAATCCCGGTCGGGGGGGATGGCTTTCTGCTGCAGATTAATTGGCACCTCTGAAAGAAAGTCTCCCCTCCTGAGCGTAAAGCTCCACCCTCACCACCACCGCCGCCTTTTCCACCCCTTGACAAACAGACAGACAGACAGACAGTCAGTCCAGTTCGGGAGCGCAGCTTTCATTTGGAAGCAGACCCTGCTTGTTTCAAGTCAACGACGCCAAGTTATTTTGCACTTTGAATTATATCGCTACGTGCGAGCGGCACTCAGCCTTGGAGAAGAAAAAAATACCACTGAGCTGAGAAAGTTCTTTTTAAAAAGGTTTCCTTCCACAGCAGCTCTGAGTGAGAGAGAGAGAGGGAGAGAGAGAGAGAGAGAGATATCAGCTTTATTCTCAGTAATAATACACACACACACACACACACACACACAGAGACACTGGGAAAGAGCTGATTTTCCTTTTGAATATCTCCCCACGGGGAGCTGCACCGTTCCCAGAGACACTGCAATACTGGGTCGATGCGTGGAGTGGACGGAGCAAGCCCCTATTCCATCTCCCTGTTCTAAAAATCAATTAAAAATAATAATAAATAATATGTGTGTGTGTGTGTGTGTGTGTGTGTGTGTGTGTGTGTCGGTGTCAGTATCAGTCAGTGAGTCAGTGTCTCTCTCTCTCTCTCTCTCTCTCTCTCACTCAGAGCTGCTGTGGAAGGAAACTTTTTTAAAAAGGACTTGCATATTGAAAGAAAGATGTGTCTCAAGCTGCCGGGCCCTGTCCATTGTCATGTCAATGGCAGGACTGCTTTCACCAGGAACCCGTTTTTCTGGGTCAGAGGTTCCAGGGGACCTGTTTTGTGCGGACTTCCCTGTGTCCGTCCCTCCCTGCCTGCCTTCCCCCCAGGACTTCCTTCTGAACACCTTTGTCGTTTGAGCGAGGGCCAAAAGCCTGCCTGTGAAAGGGAAGGATCAGCCGGTCAGCCCCCTGTTGGTCGCTGCTGCCAGTGCAGCAGGCGTGCGTGTGTATTCGGCCTCGTGTCCAGGTCCCTCAGGGACTTGAGGCAACTCTCCCCGGTGGTCATGTGGTCAGGACCGGGCTTCGAATCCCGGTCGGGGGGGATGACTTTCTGCTGCAGATTAATTGGCACCTCTGAAAGAAAGTCTCCCCTCCTGAGCGTAAAGCTCCACCCTCACCACCACCGCCGCCTTTTCCACCCCTTGACAAACAGACAGACAGACAGACAGACAGTCAGTCCAGTTCGGGAGCGCAGCTTTCATTTGGAAGCAGACCCTGCTTGTTTCAAGTCAACGACGCCAAGTTATTTTGCACTTTGAATTATATCGCTACGTGCGAGCGGCACTCAGCCTTGGAGAAGAAAAAAATACCACTGAGCTGAGAAAGGTCTTTTTAAAACGGTTTCCTTCCACAGCAGCTCTGAGTGAGAGAGAGAGAGAGAGAGAGAGATATCAGCTTTATTCTCAGTAATAATACACACACACACACACACACACACTCAGAGACACTGGGAAAGAGCTGTTTTTCCTTTTGAATATCTCCCCACAGGGAGCTGCACCGTTCCCAGAAACACTGCAATACTGGGTCGATGCGTGGAGTGGACAGAGCAAGCCCCTTTTCCATCTCCCTGTTCTAAAAATCAATTTAAAATAATAATAAATAATATGTGTGTGTGTGTGTGTGTGTGTGTCGGTGTCAGTATCAGTCAGTCAGTCAGTGTCTCTCTCTCTCTCTCCCTCACACTCAGAGCTGCTGTGGAAGGAAACTTTTTTAAAAAGAACTTGCATATTGAAAGAAAGATGTGTCTCAAGCTGCCGGGCCCTGTCCATTGTCATGTCAATGGCAGGACTGCTTTCACCAGGAACCCGGTTTTGTGGGTCAGAGGATCCAAAGGACCTGTTTTGTGCGGACTTCCCTGTGTCCGTCCCTCCCTGCCTGCCTTCCCCCCAGGACTTCCTTCTGAACAGCTTTGTCGTTTAAAATAATAATAAATAATATGTGTGTGTGTGTGTGTGTGTGTGTGTGTGTGTGTGTCGGTGTCAGTATCAGTCAGTGAGTCAGTGTCTCTCTCTCTCTCTCTCTCTCTCTCTCTCTCACTCAGAGCTGCTGTGGAAGGAAACTTTTTTAAAAAGGACTTGCATATTGAAAGAAAGATGTGTCTCAAGCTGCCGGGCCCTGTCCATTGTCATGTCAATGGCAGGACTGCTTTCACCAGGAACCCGGTTTTCTGGGTCAGAGGTTCCAGGGGACCTGTTTTGTGCGGACTTCCCTGTGTCCGTCCCTCCCTGCCTGCCTTCCCCCCAGGACTTCCTTCTGAACACCTTTGTCGTTTAAAATAATAATAAATAGTATGTGTGTGTGTGTGTGTCGGTGTCAGTATCAGTCAGTCAGTCAGTGTCTCTCTCTCTCTCTCTCTCTCTCTCTCACTCAGAGCTGCTGTGGAAGGAAACTTTTTTAAAAAGAACTTGCTTATTGAAAGAAAGATGTGTCTCAAGCTGCCGGGCCCTGTCCATTGTCCTGTCAATGGCAGGACTGCTTTCACCAGGAACCCGTTTTTCTGGGTCAGAGGTTCCAGGGGACCTGTTTTGTGCGGACTTCCCTGTGTCCGTCCCTCCCTGCCTGCCTTCCCCCCAGGACTTCCTTCTGAACACCTTTGTCGTTTCAGCGAGGGCCAAAAGCCTGCCTGTGAAAGGGAAGGATCAGCCGGTCAGCCCCCTGCTGGTCGCTGCTGCCAGTGCAGCAGGCGTGCGTGTGTATTCGGCCTCGTGTCCAGGTCCCTCAGGGACTTGAGGCAACTCTCCCCGGTGGTCTTGTGGTCAGGACCGGGCTTCGAATCCCGGTCGGGGGGGATGACTTTCTGCTACAGATTAATTGGCACCTCTGAAAGAAAGTCTCCCCTCCTGAGCGTATAGCTCCACCCTCACCACCACCGCCGCCTTTTCCTCCCCTTGACAAGCAGACAGACAGACAGACAGACAGTCCAGTTCGGGAGCGCAGCTTTCATTTGGAAGCAGACCCTGCTTGTTTAAAGTCAACGACGCCAAGTTATTTTGCACTTTGAAT
>NC_090336.1:65210086-65227586 GCF_035084215.1 Heptranchias perlo | reverse complement strand
GAGGTGAGGTGCTGACAATCAGCAGCTCGTGTTGAAACATTCATTCCACGGCAGGCAAGACCAATCAAAAAAAATACTGCAGATGCTGGCTCGGCTCGGCTGGCTGGCTGGCTGGCTGGCTGGCTGGCTGGCTGGCTGGAAATGGGAAATAAAAACACAAGGCGTGTTAAAGGCTGGTTAAACTGTCGAAAGAAACAAGGCGTTAATGTTTCAGAAGCGCCTATTGAAAGGTGTCTCTCAAGCTGCTCCCTGACTGGGCCCTGTCCGTTGTCATGTTAATCGCTGGTTAAACTGTCGGAAGAAACAAGGCGTTAATGTTTCAGAAGCGCCTATTGAAAGGTGTCTCTCAAGCTGCTCCCTGACTGGGCCCTGTCCGTTGTCATGTTAATCCCAGGGCGGGGCGGGACTGCTTTGACCGGGAGACCTGTTTTCTGGGACGCAGGTGTGACATTCCAGGGAGGCACCTACTTTGTGCTGATTCGAAACGACCACGACAACGGCAACTTGCAGTTCTATATTACAACAACAACAACGCGCGTGTGGTAGTTGGGAGGGGCTGCGTTCGCGCTCTCCCCCCTGCATTGAAACTCAAAGTTCGATTTTCAATCCCATAGTCCACCAATCGGATGGGAGACGGTGTGTGTGTGTGTGTGTGTGTGTGTGTGTGTGTGTGTGTGTCAGTGTCAGTGTCAGTGTCAGTGTCAGTCTCTCTCTCTCTCTCTCTCTCTCTCACTCTTACTCAGAGCTGCTGTGGAAGGAAACCTTTTTAAAAAGAACTTGCATATTGAAAAAAAGATGTGTCTCAAGCTGCCGGGCCCTGTCCATTGTCACGTTAATGGCAGGACGGGGCAGGACTGCTTTGACCAGGAGACCTGTTTTCTGGGACGCAGGTGTGAGATTCCAGGGGACCTGCTTTGTGCTGATTTCCCTGCCTCCCTCCCTCCCCCCCAGGACTTCCTTCTGAACACCTTTGTCGTTTGAGCGAGGGCCAAAAGCCTGCCTGTGAAAGGGAAGGATCAGCCGGTCAGCCCCCTGCTGGTCGCTGCTGCCAGTGCAGCAGGCGTGCGTGTGTCCTCGGCCTCGTGTCCAGGTCCCTCAGGGACTTGAGGCAGCTCTCCCCGGTGGTCTCGTGGTCAGGACCGGGCTTCGAATCCCGGTCGGGGGGGGATGACTTTCTGCTGCAGATTAATTGGCATGAAGGAAAGTCTCCCCTCCTGAGCGTAAAGCTCCACCCTCACCACCACCACCGCCTTTTCCTCCCCTTGACAAACGGACAGACAGACAGTCAGACAGTCAGTCCAGTTCGGGAGCGCAGCTTTCATTAAGCAATGGCATTTGTGACAACTCATCGTCTGACAGGTTGATGATTTCCCCACACGCCTCCTGCCGAATAAAAGGCTCACCCTCCCGGACACTACCCCCAGAATCACCCACCCCGCCCCCCCGGGGTGAATATTAAGCCCGAGAACACCGACTGTAACCAACCGCAGTGAAAAGTTGAAGTGGCAACTCATTAACCAGATTTATTTTGGGCAACTCATTAACCAGATTTTTTGTTCATTTGGTTTATGAGTTGCCAAGTGTAAATCTGGTTAATGAGTTGCCACTTCAACTTTTCACTGCGGTTGGTTACAGTCGGTGTTCTCGGGCTTAATATTCGCCCCGGGGGGGGGGGGGGGGGGTGTATAGCGGGCGATGGCCGGTGTGGAGTGCGTTTTTTGGGGGTTGATTTTCACTTTGCCTCGCTGGTGGAATTTGTGGGAGGCAGGCAAGGGGAATGGTGTGGGCTGGTGGGCGGCAAGGGAGATGCTTGCTTCGGGGTGTTATCCTCACTTTGGTCCGCTGGTGAGAGTAGGCAGCGGCAGGCCGGCAGGCAGGCAGGCAGGCAAGTGTGATGTAGTGTGGGGTGCAGTGCAGTGCGGTGCGGTGCTGCCCTGTCGTTTATGAAAGGTTGTAATGACACTGCTTTGCAGCTGACCATGTCCACTGATTTGTGACGCCCGTATGGAGGCTGATATCTCAGGAGGGCCGAGGCCGATTTCCTCCGGGGACGGCTCGTCGCGTGCGGCAGGACGAGGCGCAGCGGACGGTACCGAGCGCTCGGAGGTGCGGCGCTGCCCGCCGGAGGTACAGCGAAAGGCTGCAAACCGCTTTCCGCCTGCTAACTCGGCGGCCGTCAGACCGACCGACTCCGCTTTACCACCGGAGCTAGAGTCGGGCAAGGGGCACCGAAGGGTACCGGAAGGATCGCGTTCGCACGACGGGAAGTCGACTAGCGGGCCGCCGAAAGCGAGCCGGGGGCCCCCGGTTTTTCTGTCCCACCTGGAGACTGATATCTCAGGAAGGCCGAGGCCGATTTCCTCCGGGGACGGCTCGTCGCGTGCGGCAGGACGAGGCGCAGCGGACGGTACCGAGCGCTCGGAGGTGCGGCGCTGCCCGCCGGAGGTACAGCGAAAGTCTGCGAACCGCTTTCCGCCTCCTCTCACCGCACGGCTCTCCTTTTCACCCACTGGCGGATTTTCACCCTCCGACTGCTCGCTACCGTCCGCTGCGCCTGGTCCGGGCCCTGTCCATTGTCATGTTAATGGCAGGGCGGGGCAGGACTGCTTTCACCAGGAACCCGGTTTTCTGGGTCAGAGGTTCCAGGGGACCTGTTTTGTGCGGACTTCCCTGTGTCCGTCCCTCCATGCCTTCCCCCCAGGACTTCCTTCTGAACACCTTTGTCGTTTGAGCGAGGGCCAAAAGCCTGCCTGTGAAAGGGAAGGATCAGCCGGTCAGCCCCCTGTTGGTCGCTGCTGCCAGTGCAGCAGGCGTGCGTGTGTATTCGGCCTCGTGTCCAGGTCCCTCAGGGACTTGAGGCAACTCTCCCCGGTGGTCTCGTGGTCAGGACCGGGCTTCGAATCCCGGTTGGGGGGGGATGACTTTCTGCTGCAGATTAATTGGCACCTCTGAAAGAAAGTCTCCCCTCCTGAGCGTAAAGCTCCACCCTCACCACCACCACCACCGCCACCTTTTCCTCCCCTTGACAAACAGACAGACAGACAGACAGACAGACAGTCAGTCCAGTTCGGGAGCGCAGCTTTCATTTGGAAGCAGACCCTGCTTGTTTAAAGTCAACGACGCCAAGTTATTTTGCACTTTGAATTATATCGCTCCGTGCGAGCGGCACTCAGCCTTGGAGAAGAAAAAAATACCACTGAGCTGAGAAAGTTCTTTTTAAAAAGGTTTCCTTCCACAGCAGCTCTGAGTGAGAGAGAGAGAGAGATATCAGCTTTATTCTCAGTAATAATACACACACACACACACACACACACACACACACACACACACACAGAGACACTGGGAAAGAGCTGATTTTCCTTTTGAATATCTCCCCACGGGGAGCTGCACCGTTCCCAGAAACACTGCAATACTGGGTCGATGCGTGGAGTGGACGGAGCAAGCCCCTATTCCATCTCCCTGTTCTAAAAATCAATTAAAAATAATAATAAATAATATGTGTGTGTGTGTGTGTGTGTGTGTGTGTGTGTGTGTCGGTGTCAGTATCAGTCAGTGAGTCAGTGTCTCTCTCTCTCTCTCTCTCACTCAGAGCTGCTGTGGAAGGAAACTTTTTTAAAAAGAACTTGCATATTGAAAGAAAGATGTGTCTCAAGCTGCCGGGCCCTGTCCATTGTCATGTCAATGGCAGGACTGCTTTCACCAGGAACCCGTTTTTCTGGGTCAGAGGTTCCAGGGGACCTGTTTTGTGCGGACTTCCCTGTGTCCGTCCCTCCCTGCCTGCCTTCCCCCCAGGACTTCCTTCTGAACACCTTTGTCGTTTCAGCGAGGGCCAAAAGCCTGCCTGTGAAAGGGAAGGATCAGCCGGTCAGCCCCCTGTTGGTCGCTGCTGCCAGTGCAGCAGGCGTGCGTGTGTATTCGGCCTCGTGTCCAGGTCCCTCAGGGACTTGAGGCAACTCTCCCCGGTGGTCTCGTGGTCAGGACCGGGCTTCGAATCCCGGTCGGGGGGGATGGCTTTCTGCTGCAGATTAATTGGCACCTCTGAAAGAAAGTCTCCCCTCCTGAGCGTAAAGCTCCACCCTCACCACCACCGCCGCCTTTTCCACCCCTTGACAAACAGACAGACAGACAGACAGTCAGTCCAGTTCGGGAGCGCAGCTTTCATTTGGAAGCAGACCCTGCTTGTTTCAAGTCAACGACGCCAAGTTATTTTGCACTTTGAATTATATCGCTACGTGCGAGCGGCACTCAGCCTTGGAGAAGAAAAAAATACCACTGAGCTGAGAAAGTTCTTTTTAAAAAGGTTTCCTTCCACAGCAGCTCTGAGTGAGAGAGAGAGAGGGAGAGAGAGAGAGAGAGAGATATCAGCTTTATTCTCAGTAATAATACACACACACACACACACACACACACAGAGACACTGGGAAAGAGCTGATTTTCCTTTTGAATATCTCCCCACGGGGAGCTGCACCGTTCCCAGAAACACTGCAATACTGGGTCGATGCGTGGAGTGGACGGAGCAAGCCCCTATTCCATCTCCCTGTTCTAAAAATCAATTAAAAATAATAATAAATAATATGTGTGTGTGTGTGTGTGTGTGTGTGTGTGTGTGTGTCGGTGTCAGTATCAGTCAGTGAGTCAGTGTCTCTCTCTCTCTCTCTCTCACTCAGAGCTGCTGTGGAAGGAAACTTTTTTAAAAAGAACTTGCATATTGAAAGAAAGATGTGTCTCAAGCTGCCGGGCCCTGTCCATTGTCATGTCAATGGCAGGACTGCTTTCACCAGGAACCCGTTTTTCTGGGTCAGAGGTTCCAGGGGACCTGTTTTGTGCGGACTTCCCTGTGTCCGTCCCTCCCTGCCTGCCTTCCCCCCAGGACTTCCTTCTGAACACCTTTGTCGTTTCAGCGAGGGCCAAAAGCCTGCCTGTGAAAGGGAAGGATCAGCCGGTCAGCCCCCTGTTGGTCGCTGCTGCCAGTGCAGCAGGCGTGCGTGTGTATTCGGCCTCGTGTCCAGGTCCCTCAGGGACTTGAGGCAACTCTCCCCGGTGGTCTCGTGGTCAGGACCGGGCTTCGAATCCCGGTCGGGGGGGATGGCTTTCTGCTGCAGATTAATTGGCACCTCTGAAAGAAAGTCTCCCCTCCTGAGCGTAAAGCTCCACCCTCACCACCACCGCCGCCTTTTCCACCCCTTGACAAACAGACAGACAGACAGACAGTCAGTCCAGTTCGGGAGCGCAGCTTTCATTTGGAAGCAGACCCTGCTTGTTTCAAGTCAACGACGCCAAGTTATTTTGCACTTTGAATTATATCGCTACGTGCGAGCGGCACTCAGCCTTGGAGAAGAAAAAAATACCACTGAGCTGAGAAAGTTCTTTTTAAAAAGGTTTCCTTCCACAGCAGCTCTGAGTGAGAGAGAGAGAGGGAGAGAGAGAGAGAGAGAGATATCAGCTTTATTCTCAGTAATAATACACACACACACACACACACACACACAGAGACACTGGGAAAGAGCTGATTTTCCTTTTGAATATCTCCCCACGGGGAGCTGCACCGTTCCCAGAGACACTGCAATACTGGGTCGATGCGTGGAGTGGACGGAGCAAGCCCCTATTCCATCTCCCTGTTCTAAAAATCAATTAAAAATAATAATAAATAATATGTGTGTGTGTGTGTGTGTGTGTGTGTGTGTGTGTGTGTCGGTGTCAGTATCAGTCAGTGAGTCAGTGTCTCTCTCTCTCTCTCTCTCTCTCTCTCACTCAGAGCTGCTGTGGAAGGAAACTTTTTTAAAAAGGACTTGCATATTGAAAGAAAGATGTGTCTCAAGCTGCCGGGCCCTGTCCATTGTCATGTCAATGGCAGGACTGCTTTCACCAGGAACCCGTTTTTCTGGGTCAGAGGTTCCAGGGGACCTGTTTTGTGCGGACTTCCCTGTGTCCGTCCCTCCCTGCCTGCCTTCCCCCCAGGACTTCCTTCTGAACACCTTTGTCGTTTGAGCGAGGGCCAAAAGCCTGCCTGTGAAAGGGAAGGATCAGCCGGTCAGCCCCCTGTTGGTCGCTGCTGCCAGTGCAGCAGGCGTGCGTGTGTATTCGGCCTCGTGTCCAGGTCCCTCAGGGACTTGAGGCAACTCTCCCCGGTGGTCATGTGGTCAGGACCGGGCTTCGAATCCCGGTCGGGGGGGATGACTTTCTGCTGCAGATTAATTGGCACCTCTGAAAGAAAGTCTCCCCTCCTGAGCGTAAAGCTCCACCCTCACCACCACCGCCGCCTTTTCCACCCCTTGACAAACAGACAGACAGACAGACAGACAGTCAGTCCAGTTCGGGAGCGCAGCTTTCATTTGGAAGCAGACCCTGCTTGTTTCAAGTCAACGACGCCAAGTTATTTTGCACTTTGAATTATATCGCTACGTGCGAGCGGCACTCAGCCTTGGAGAAGAAAAAAATACCACTGAGCTGAGAAAGGTCTTTTTAAAACGGTTTCCTTCCACAGCAGCTCTGAGTGAGAGAGAGAGAGAGAGAGAGAGATATCAGCTTTATTCTCAGTAATAATACACACACACACACACACACACACTCAGAGACACTGGGAAAGAGCTGTTTTTCCTTTTGAATATCTCCCCACAGGGAGCTGCACCGTTCCCAGAAACACTGCAATACTGGGTCGATGCGTGGAGTGGACAGAGCAAGCCCCTTTTCCATCTCCCTGTTCTAAAAATCAATTTAAAATAATAATAAATAATATGTGTGTGTGTGTGTGTGTGTGTGTCGGTGTCAGTATCAGTCAGTCAGTCAGTGTCTCTCTCTCTCTCTCCCTCACACTCAGAGCTGCTGTGGAAGGAAACTTTTTTAAAAAGAACTTGCATATTGAAAGAAAGATGTGTCTCAAGCTGCCGGGCCCTGTCCATTGTCATGTCAATGGCAGGACTGCTTTCACCAGGAACCCGGTTTTGTGGGTCAGAGGTTCCAAAGGACCTGTTTTGTGCGGACTTCCCTGTGTCCGTCCCTCCCTGCCTGCCTTCCCCCCAGGACTTCCTTCTGAACAGCTTTGTCGTTTAAAATAATAATAAATAATATGTGTGTGTGTGTGTGTGTGTGTGTGTGTGTGTGTGTCGGTGTCAGTATCAGTCAGTGAGTCAGTGTCTCTCTCTCTCTCTCTCTCTCTCTCTCTCTCACTCAGAGCTGCTGTGGAAGGAAACTTTTTTAAAAAGGACTTGCATATTGAAAGAAAGATGTGTCTCAAGCTGCCGGGCCCTGTCCATTGTCATGTCAATGGCAGGACTGCTTTCACCAGGAACCCGGTTTTCTGGGTCAGAGGTTCCAGGGGACCTGTTTTGTGCGGACTTCCCTGTGTCCGTCCCTCCCTGCCTGCCTTCCCCCCAGGACTTCCTTCTGAACACCTTTGTCGTTTAAAATAATAATAAATAGTATGTGTGTGTGTGTGTGTCGGTGTCAGTATCAGTCAGTCAGTCAGTGTCTCTCTCTCTCTCTCTCTCTCTCTCTCACTCAGAGCTGCTGTGGAAGGAAACTTTTTTAAAAAGAACTTGCTTATTGAAAGAAAGATGTGTCTCAAGCTGCCGGGCCCTGTCCATTGTCCTGTCAATGGCAGGACTGCTTTCACCAGGAACCCGTTTTTCTGGGTCAGAGGTTCCAGGGGACCTGTTTTGTGCGGACTTCCCTGTGTCCGTCCCTCCCTGCCTGCCTTCCCCCCAGGACTTCCTTCTGAACACCTTTGTCGTTTCAGCGAGGGCCAAAAGCCTGCCTGTGAAAGGGAAGGATCAGCCGGTCAGCCCCCTGCTGGTCGCTGCTGCCAGTGCAGCAGGCGTGCGTGTGTATTCGGCCTCGTGTCCAGGTCCCTCAGGGACTTGAGGCAACTCTCCCCGGTGGTCTCGTGGTCAGGACCGGGCTTCGAATCCCGGTCGGGGGGGATGACTTTCTGCTACAGATTAATTGGCACCTCTGAAAGAAAGTCTCCCCTCCTGAGCGTATAGCTCCACCCTCACCACCACCGCCGCCTTTTCCTCCCCTTGACAAGCAGACAGACAGACAGACAGACAGTCCAGTTCGGGAGCGCAGCTTTCATTTGGAAGCAGACCCTGCTTGTTTAAAGTCAACGACGCCAAGTTATTTTGCACTTTGAATTATATCGCTACGTGCGAGCGGCACTCAGCCTTGGAGAAGAAAAAAATACCACTGAGCTGAGAAAGTTCTTTTTAAAACGGTTTCCTTCCACAGCAGCTCTGAGTGAGAGAGAGAGAGAGAGAGAGAGATATCAGCTTTATTCTCAGTAATAAAACACACACACACACACACACACACACAGAGACACTGGGAAAGAGCTGTTTTTCCTTTTGAATATCTCCCCACGGGGAGCTGCACCGTTCCCAGAAACACTGCAATACTGGGTCGATGCGTGGAGTGGACGGAGCAAGCCCCTATTCCATCTCCCTGTTCGAAAAATCAATTTAAAATAATAATAAATAATATGTGTGTGTGTGTGTGTGTGTGTGTGTCGGTGTCAGTATCAGTCAGTGAGTCAGTGTCTCTCTCTCTCTCTCTCTCTCTCTCACTCATAGCTGCTGTGGAAGGAAACTTTTTAAAAAAGAACTTGCTTATTGAAAGAAAGATGTGTCTCAAGCTGCCGGGCCCTGTCCATTGTCATGTCAATGGCAGGACTGCTTTCACCAGGAACCCGTTTTTCTGGGTCAGAGGTTCCAGGGGACCTGTTTTGTGCGGACTTCCCTGTGTCCGTCCCTCCCTGCCTGCCTTCCCCCCAGGACTTCCTTCTGAACACCTTTGTCGTTTGAGCGAGGGCCAAAAGCCTGCCTGTGAAAGGGAAGGATCAGCCGGTCAGCCCCCTGTTGGTCGCTGCTGCCAGTGCAGCAGGCGTGCGTGTGTCCTCGGCCTCGTGTCCAGGTCCCTCAGGGACTTGAGGCAACTCTCCCCGGTGGTCTCGTGGTCAGGACCGGGCTTCGAATCCCGGTCGGGGGGGATGACTTTCTGCTACAGATTAATTGGCACCTCTGAAAGAAAGTCTCCCCTCCTGAGCGTAAAGCTCCACCCTCACCACCACCGCCGCCTTTTCCACCCCTTGACAAACGGACAGACAGACAGACAGACAGACAGTCAGTCAGTCCAGTTCGGGAGCGCAGCTTTCATTTGGAAGCAGACCCTGCTTGTTTAAAGTCAACGACGCCAAGTTATTTTGCACTTTGAATTATATCGCTACGTGCGAGCGGCACTCAGCCTTGGAGAAGAAAGAAATACCACTGAGCTGAGAAAGTTCTTTTTAAAAAGGTTTCCTTCCACAGCAGCTCTGAGTGAGAGAGAGAGAGAGATCAGCTTTATTCTCAGTAATAACACACACACACACACACACACACACAGAGACACTGGGAAAGAGCTGTTTTTCCTTTTGAATATCTCCCCACGGGGAGCTGCACCGTTCCCAGAAACACTGCAATACTGGGTCGATGCGTGGAGTGGACAGAGCAAGCCCCTAGTCCATCTCCCTGTTCTAAAAATCAATTTAAAATAATAATAAATAATATGTGTGTGTGTGTGTGTGTCGGTGTCAGTATCAGTCAGTGTCTCTCTCTCTCTCTCTCTCACTCAGAGCTGCTGTGGAAGGAAACTTTTTTAAAAAGAACTTGCTTATTGAAAGAAAGATGTGTCTCAAGCTGCCGGGCCCTGTCCATTGTCATGTCAGTGGCAGGACTGCTTTCACCAGGAACCCGTTTTTCTGGGTCAGAGGTTCCAGGGGACCTGTTTTGTGCGGACTTCCCTGTGTCCGTCCCTCCCTGCCTGCCTTCCCCCCAGGACTTCCTTCTGAACACCTTTGTCGTTTAAAATAATAATAAATAATATGTGTGTGTGTGTGTGTGTGTCGGTGTCAGTATCAGTCAGTGAGTCAGTGTCTCTCTCTCTCTCTCTCTCTCTCTCACACTCAGAGCTGCTGTGGAAGGAAACTTTTTTAAAAAGAACTTGCTTATTGAAAGAAAGATGTGTCTCAAGCTGCCGGGCCCTGTCCATTGTCATGTCAGTGGCAGGACTGCTTTCACCAGGAACCCTTCCCTGCCATTGCAGTGTTGATTTGGTCCTTATGCAAATTTAGGGGCGGAGCCAGCACACAAACGACCAATCACAGCAAAGTCCGCACTTTGCGAGCGCACGAGGTCGCGGCCAGCGTTCCAGTCCGCTCAGATCCAAATAAGCCCGAAAAGGAACACGCTCGATCTTAGCCAAAAGGCCGAGAAGCGATACCGCACTCGATGCGAATTGATCTCGGGTCCTGTTTGCCCTCCCTCTTTGTTCTCTGGCTGCCGGTGTTGAAAGCAGTCTCGAAGCACTGCCGTTCTCTCCCACTCTGGCCACATTTTTTGCCACCGTTTCTAATTGCAACAGTGGATGAGTTTAAAGAAGTTGCCGTTTTTTCCTTTCTTGCCAGGATTGCTTGACAGATTGGTAAATTTGCCAGTAGGCCACCAATCAGATGGGAGAGGGTTGTGTCTCAACGGACCTCCGTCAGTCAGTCTCAGTCACTAACGAACTGCCGTGGAAGGAAACCTCTTTGAGTAAAACTAGTGACGTGACGTGTCTCACAATGAGCGAGCGAGTGAGATTGCAACGGCCAATTGAGAAAGAGGTGAGGTGCTGACAATCAGCAGCTCGTGTTGAAACATTCATTCCACGGCAGGCAAGACCAATCAAAAAAAATACTGCAGATGCTGGCTCGGCTCGGCTGGCTGGCTGGCTGGCTGGCTGGCTGGCTGGCTGGCTGGAAATGGGAAATAAAAACACAAGGCGTGTTAAAGGCTGGTTAAACTGTCGAAAGAAACAAGGCGTTAATGTTTCAGAAGCGCCTATTGAAAGGTGTCTCTCAAGCTGCTCCCTGACTGGGCCCTGTCCGTTGTCATGTTAATCGCTGGTTAAACTGTCGGAAGAAACAAGGCGTTAATGTTTCAGAAGCGCCTATTGAAAGGTGTCTCTCAAGCTGCTCCCTGACTGGGCCCTGTCCGTTGTCATGTTAATCCCAGGGCGGGGCGGGACTGCTTTGACCGGGAGACCTGTTTTCTGGGACGCAGGTGTGACATTCCAGGGAGGCACCTACTTTGTGCTGATTCGAAACGACCACGACAACGGCAACTTGCAGTTCTATATTACAACAACAACAACGCGCGTGTGGTAGTTGGGAGGGGCTGCGTTCGCGCTCTCCCCCCTGCATTGAAACTCAAAGTTCGATTTTCAATCCCATAGTCCACCAATCGGATGGGAGACGGTGTGTGTGTGTGTGTGTGTGTGTGTGTGTGTGTGTCAGTGTCAGTGTCAGTGTCAGTGTCAGTCTCTCTCTCTCTCTCTCTCTCTCTCACTCTTACTCAGAGCTGCTGTGGAAGGAAACCTTTTTAAAAAGAACTTGCATATTGAAAAAAAGATGTGTCTCAAGCTGCCGGGCCCTGTCCATTGTCACGTTAATGGCAGGACGGGGCAGGACTGCTTTGACCAGGAGACCTGTTTTCTGGGACGCAGGTGTGAGATTCCAGGGGACCTGCTTTGTGCTGATTTCCCTGCCTCCCTCCCTCCCCCCCAGGACTTCCTTCTGAACACCTTTGTCGTTTGAGCGAGGGCCAAAAGCCTGCCTGTGAAAGGGAAGGATCAGCCGGTCAGCCCCCTGCTGGTCGCTGCTGCCAGTGCAGCAGGCGTGCGTGTGTCCTCGGCCTCGTGTCCAGGTCCCTCAGGGACTTGAGGCAGCTCTCCCCGGTGGTCTCGTGGTCAGGACCGGGCTTCGAATCCCGGTCGGGGGGGGATGACTTTCTGCTGCAGATTAATTGGCATGAAGGAAAGTCTCCCCTCCTGAGCGTAAAGCTCCACCCTCACCACCACCACCGCCTTTTCCTCCCCTTGACAAACGGACAGACAGACAGTCAGACAGTCAGTCCAGTTCGGGAGCGCAGCTTTCATTAAGCAATGGCATTTGTGACAACTCATCGTCTGACAGGTTGATGATTTCCCCACACGCCTCCTGCCGAATAAAAGGCTCACCCTCCCGGACACTACCCCCAGAATCACCCACCCCGCCCCCCCGGGGTGAATATTAAGCCCGAGAACACCGACTGTAACCAACCGCAGTGAAAAGTTGAAGTGGCAACTCATTAACCAGATTTATTTTGGGCAACTCATTAACCAGATTTTTTGTTCATTTGGTTTATGAGTTGCCAAGTGTAAATCTGGTTAATGAGTTGCCACTTCAACTTTTCACTGCGGTTGGTTACAGTCGGTGTTCTCGGGCTTAATATTCGCCCCGGGGGGGGGGGGGGGGGGGTGTATAGCGGGCGATGGCCGGTGTGGAGTGCGTTTTTTGGGGGTTGATTTTCACTTTGCCTCGCTGGTGGAATTTGTGGGAGGCAGGCAAGGGGAATGGTGTGGGCTGGTGGGCGGCAAGGGAGATGCTTGCTTCGGGGTGTTATCCTCACTTTGGTCCGCTGGTGAGAGTAGGCAGCGGCAGGCCGGCAGGCAGGCAGGCAGGCAAGTGTGATGTAGTGTGGGGTGCAGTGCAGTGCGGTGCGGTGCTGCCCTGTCGTTTATGAAAGGTTGTAATGACACTGCTTTGCAGCTGACCATGTCCACTGATTTGTGACGCCCGTATGGAGGCTGATATCTCAGGAGGGCCGAGGCCGATTTCCTCCGGGGACGGCTCGTCGCGTGCGGCAGGACGAGGCGCAGCGGACGGTACCGAGCGCTCGGAGGTGCGGCGCTGCCCGCCGGAGGTACAGCGAAAGTCTGCGAACCGCTTTCCGCCTCCTCTCACCGCACGGCTCTCCTTTTCACCCACTGGCGGATTTTCACCCTCCGACTGCTCGCTACCGTCCGCTGCGCCTGGTCCGGGCCCTGTCCATTGTCATGTTAATGGCAGGGCGGGGCAGGACTGCTTTCACCAGGAACCCGGTTTTCTGGGTCAGAGGTTCCAGGGGACCTGTTTTGTGCGGACTTCCCTGTGTCCGTCCCTCCATGCCTTCCCCCCAGGACTTCCTTCTGAACACCTTTGTCGTTTGAGCGAGGGCCAAAAGCCTGCCTGTGAAAGGGAAGGATCAGCCGGTCAGCCCCCTGTTGGTCGCTGCTGCCAGTGCAGCAGGCGTGCGTGTGTATTCGGCCTCGTGTCCAGGTCCCTCAGGGACTTGAGGCAACTCTCCCCGGTGGTCTCGTGGTCAGGACCGGGCTTCGAATCCCGGTTGGGGGGGGATGACTTTCTGCTGCAGATTAATTGGCACCTCTGAAAGAAAGTCTCCCCTCCTGAGCGTAAAGCTCCACCCTCACCACCACCACCACCGCCACCTTTTCCTCCCCTTGACAAACAGACAGACAGACAGACAGACAGACAGTCAGTCCAGTTCGGGAGCGCAGCTTTCATTTGGAAGCAGACCCTGCTTGTTTAAAGTCAACGACGCCAAGTTATTTTGCACTTTGAATTATATCGCTCCGTGCGAGCGGCACTCAGCCTTGGAGAAGAAAAAAATACCACTGAGCTGAGAAAGTTCTTTTTAAAAAGGTTTCCTTCCACAGCAGCTCTGAGTGAGAGAGAGAGAGAGATATCAGCTTTATTCTCAGTAATAATACACACACACACACACACACACACACACACACACACACACACAGAGACACTGGGAAAGAGCTGATTTTCCTTTTGAATATCTCCCCACGGGGAGCTGCACCGTTCCCAGAAACACTGCAATACTGGGTCGATGCGTGGAGTGGACGGAGCAAGCCCCTATTCCATCTCCCTGTTCTAAAAATCAATTAAAAATAATAATAAATAATATGTGTGTGTGTGTGTGTGTGTGTGTGTGTGTGTGTGTCGGTGTCAGTATCAGTCAGTGAGTCAGTGTCTCTCTCTCTCTCTCTCTCACTCAGAGCTGCTGTGGAAGGAAACTTTTTTAAAAAGAACTTGCATATTGAAAGAAAGATGTGTCTCAAGCTGCCGGGCCCTGTCCATTGTCATGTCAATGGCAGGACTGCTTTCACCAGGAACCCGTTTTTCTGGGTCAGAGGTTCCAGGGGACCTGTTTTGTGCGGACTTCCCTGTGTCCGTCCCTCCCTGCCTGCCTTCCCCCCAGGACTTCCTTCTGAACACCTTTGTCGTTTCAGCGAGGGCCAAAAGCCTGCCTGTGAAAGGGAAGGATCAGCCGGTCAGCCCCCTGTTGGTCGCTGCTGCCAGTGCAGCAGGCGTGCGTGTGTATTCGGCCTCGTGTCCAGGTCCCTCAGGGACTTGAGGCAACTCTCCCCGGTGGTCTCGTGGTCAGGACCGGGCTTCGAATCCCGGTCGGGGGGGATGGCTTTCTGCTGCAGATTAATTGGCACCTCTGAAAGAAAGTCTCCCCTCCTGAGCGTAAAGCTCCACCCTCACCACCACCGCCGCCTTTTCCACCCCTTGACAAACAGACAGACAGACAGACAGTCAGTCCAGTTCGGGAGCGCAGCTTTCATTTGGAAGCAGACCCTGCTTGTTTCAAGTCAACGACGCCAAGTTATTTTGCACTTTGAATTATATCGCTACGTGCGAGCGGCACTCAGCCTTGGAGAAGAAAAAAATACCACTGAGCTGAGAAAGTTCTTTTTAAAAAGGTTTCCTTCCACAGCAGCTCTGAGTGAGAGAGAGAGAGGGAGAGAGAGAGAGAGAGAGATATCAGCTTTATTCTCAGTAATAATACACACACACACACACACACACACACAGAGACACTGGGAAAGAGCTGATTTTCCTTTTGAATATCTCCCCACGGGGAGCTGCACCGTTCCCAGAAACACTGCAATACTGGGTCGATGCGTGGAGTGGACGGAGCAAGCCCCTATTCCATCTCCCTGTTCTAAAAATCAATTAAAAATAATAATAAATAATATGTGTGTGTGTGTGTGTGTGTGTGTGTGTGTGTGTGTCGGTGTCAGTATCAGTCAGTGAGTCAGTGTCTCTCTCTCTCTCTCTCTCACTCAGAGCTGCTGTGGAAGGAAACTTTTTTAAAAAGAACTTGCATATTGAAAGAAAGATGTGTCTCAAGCTGCCGGGCCCTGTCCATTGTCATGTCAATGGCAGGACTGCTTTCACCAGGAACCCGTTTTTCTGGGTCAGAGGTTCCAGGGGACCTGTTTTGTGCGGACTTCCCTGTGTCCGTCCCTCCCTGCCTGCCTTCCCCCCAGGACTTCCTTCTGAACACCTTTGTCGTTTCAGCGAGGGCCAAAAGCCTGCCTGTGAAAGGGAAGGATCAGCCGGTCAGCCCCCTGTTGGTCGCTGCTGCCAGTGCAGCAGGCGTGCGTGTGTATTCGGCCTCGTGTCCAGGTCCCTCAGGGACTTGAGGCAACTCTCCCCGGTGGTCTCGTGGTCAGGACCGGGCTTCGAATCCCGGTCGGGGGGGATGGCTTTCTGCTGCAGATTAATTGGCACCTCTGAAAGAAAGTCTCCCCTCCTGAGCGTAAAGCTCCACCCTCACCACCACCGCCGCCTTTTCCACCCCTTGACAAACAGACAGACAGACAGACAGTCAGTCCAGTTCGGGAGCGCAGCTTTCATTTGGAAGCAGACCCTGCTTGTTTCAAGTCAACGACGCCAAGTTATTTTGCACTTTGAATTATATCGCTACGTGCGAGCGGCACTCAGCCTTGGAGAAGAAAAAAATACCACTGAGCTGAGAAAGTTCTTTTTAAAAAGGTTTCCTTCCACAGCAGCTCTGAGTGAGAGAGAGAGAGGGAGAGAGAGAGAGAGAGAGATATCAGCTTTATTCTCAGTAATAATACACACACACACACACACACACACACAGAGACACTGGGAAAGAGCTGATTTTCCTTTTGAATATCTCCCCACGGGGAGCTGCACCGTTCCCAGAGACACTGCAATACTGGGTCGATGCGTGGAGTGGACGGAGCAAGCCCCTATTCCATCTCCCTGTTCTAAAAATCAATTAAAAATAATAATAAATAATATGTGTGTGTGTGTGTGTGTGTGTGTGTGTGTGTGTGTGTCGGTGTCAGTATCAGTCAGTGAGTCAGTGTCTCTCTCTCTCTCTCTCTCTCTCTCTCACTCAGAGCTGCTGTGGAAGGAAACTTTTTTAAAAAGGACTTGCATATTGAAAGAAAGATGTGTCTCAAGCTGCCGGGCCCTGTCCATTGTCATGTCAATGGCAGGACTGCTTTCACCAGGAACCCGTTTTTCTGGGTCAGAGGTTCCAGGGGACCTGTTTTGTGCGGACTTCCCTGTGTCCGTCCCTCCCTGCCTGCCTTCCCCCCAGGACTTCCTTCTGAACACCTTTGTCGTTTGAGCGAGGGCCAAAAGCCTGCCTGTGAAAGGGAAGGATCAGCCGGTCAGCCCCCTGTTGGTCGCTGCTGCCAGTGCAGCAGGCGTGCGTGTGTATTCGGCCTCGTGTCCAGGTCCCTCAGGGACTTGAGGCAACTCTCCCCGGTGGTCATGTGGTCAGGACCGGGCTTCGAATCCCGGTCGGGGGGGATGACTTTCTGCTGCAGATTAATTGGCACCTCTGAAAGAAAGTCTCCCCTCCTGAGCGTAAAGCTCCACCCTCACCACCACCGCCGCCTTTTCCACCCCTTGACAAACAGACAGACAGACAGACAGACAGTCAGTCCAGTTCGGGAGCGCAGCTTTCATTTGGAAGCAGACCCTGCTTGTTTCAAGTCAACGACGCCAAGTTATTTTGCACTTTGAATTATATCGCTACGTGCGAGCGGCACTCAGCCTTGGAGAAGAAAAAAATACCACTGAGCTGAGAAAGGTCTTTTTAAAACGGTTTCCTTCCACAGCAGCTCTGAGTGAGAGAGAGAGAGAGAGAGAGAGATATCAGCTTTATTCTCAGTAATAATACACACACACACACACACACACACTCAGAGACACTGGGAAAGAGCTGTTTTTCCTTTTGAATATCTCCCCACAGGGAGCTGCACCGTTCCCAGAAACACTGCAATACTGGGTCGATGCGTGGAGTGGACAGAGCAAGCCCCTTTTCCATCTCCCTGTTCTAAAAATCAATTTAAAATAATAATAAATAATATGTGTGTGTGTGTGTGTGTGTGTGTCGGTGTCAGTATCAGTCAGTCAGTCAGTGTCTCTCTCTCTCTCTCCCTCACACTCAGAGCTGCTGTGGAAGGAAACTTTTTTAAAAAGAACTTGCATATTGAAAGAAAGATGTGTCTCAAGCTGCCGGGCCCTGTCCATTGTCATGTCAATGGCAGGACTGCTTTCACCAGGAACCCGGTTTTGTGGGTCAGAGGTTCCAAAGGACCTGTTTTGTGCGGACTTCCCTGTGTCCGTCCCTCCCTGCCTGCCTTCCCCCCAGGACTTCCTTCTGAACAGCTTTGTCGTTTAAAATAATAATAAATAATATGTGTGTGTGTGTGTGTGTGTGTGTGTGTGTGTGTGTCGGTGTCAGTATCAGTCAGTGAGTCAGTGTCTCTCTCTCTCTCTCTCTCTCTCTCTCTCTCACTCAGAGCTGCTGTGGAAGGAAAC
>NC_090336.1:65190086-65192586 GCF_035084215.1 Heptranchias perlo | reverse complement strand
TGAGTAAAACTAGTGACGTGACGTGTCTCACAGCGAGTGAGTGAGATTGCAACGGCCAATTGAGAAAGAGGTGAGGTGCTGACAATCAGCAGCTCGTGTTGAAACATTCATTCCACGGCAGGCAAGACCAATCAAAAAAAATACTGCAGATGCTGGCTCGGCTCGGCTGGCTGGCTGGCTGGCTGGCTGGCTGGCTGGCTGGCTGGCTGGAAATGGGAAATAAAAACACAAGGCGTGTTAAAGGCTGGTTAAACTGTCGAAAGAAACAAGGCGTTAATGTTTCAGAAGCGCCTATTGAAAGGTGTCTCTCAAGCTGCTCCCTGACTGGGCCCTGTCCGTTGTCATGTTAATCGCTGGTTAAACTGTCGGAAGAAACAAGGCGTTAATGTTTCAGAAGCGCCTATTGAAAGGTGTCTCTCAAGCTGCTCCCTGACTGGGCCCTGTCCGTTGTCATGTTAATCCCAGGGCGGGGCGGGACTGCTTTGACCGGGAGACCTGTTTTCTGGGACGCAGGTGTGACATTCCAGGGAGGCACCTACTTTGTGCTGATTCGAAACGACCACGACAACGGCAACTTGCAGTTCTATATTACAACAACAACAACGCGCGTGTGGTAGTTGGGAGGGGCTGCGTTCGCGCTCTCCCCCCTGCATTGAAACTCAAAGTTCGATTTTCAATCCCATAGTCCACCAATCGGATGGGAGACGGTGTGTGTGTGTGTGTGTGTGTGTGTGTCAGTGTCAGTGTCAGTGTCAGTCAGTGTCTCTCTCTCTCTCTCTCACTCTTACTCAGAGCTGCTGTGGAAGGAAACCTTTTTAAAAAGAACTTGCATATTGAAAAAAAGATGTGTCTCAAGCTGCCGGGCCCTGTCCATTGTCACGTTAATGGCAGGACGGGGCAGGACTGCTTTGACCAGGAGACCTGTTTTCTGGGACGCAGGTGTGAGATTCCAGGGGACCTGCTTTGTGCTGATTTCCCTGCCTCCCTCCCTCCTCCCCAGGACTTCCTTCTGAACACCTTTGTCGTTTGAGCGAGGGCCAAAAGCCTGCCTGTGAAAGGGAAGGATCAGCCGGTCAGCCCCCTGCTGGTCGCTGCTGCCAGTGCAGCAGGCGTGCGTGTGTCCTCGGCCTCGTGTCCAGGTCCCTCAGGGACTTGAGGCAGCTCTCCCCGGTGGTCTCGTGGTCAGGACCGGGCTTCGAATCCCAGTCGGGGGGGGATGACTTTCTGCTGCAGATTAATTGGCATGAAGGAAAGTCTCCCCTCCTGAGCGTAAAGCTCCACCCTCACCACCACCGCCACCGCCTTTTCCTCCCCTTGACAAACGGACAGACAGACAGTCAGACAGTCAGTCCAGTTCGGGAGCGCAGCTTTCATTAAGCAATGGCATTTGTGACAACTCATCGTCTGACAGGTTGATGATTTCCCCACACGCCTCCTGCCGAATAAAAGGCTCACCCTCCCGGACACTACCCCCAGAATCACCCACCCCGCCCCCCCGGGGTGAATATTAAGCCCGAGAACACCGACTGTAACCAACCGCAGTGAAAAGTTGAAGTGGCAACTCATTAACCAGATTTATTTTGGGCAACTCATTAACCAGATTTTTTGTTCATTTGGTTTATGAGTTGCCAAGTGTAAATCTGGTTAATGAGTTGCCACTTCAACTTTTCACTGCGGTTGGTTACAGTCGGTGTTCTCGGGCTTAATATTCGCCCCAGGGGGGGTGTATAGCGGGCGATGGCCGGTGTGGAGTGCGTTTTTTGGGGGTTGATTTTCACTTTGCCTCGCTGGTGGAATTTGTGGGAGGCAGGCAAGGGGATTGGTGTGGGCTGGTGGGCGGCAAGGGAGATGCTTGCTTCGGGGTGTTATCCTCACTTTGGTCCGCTGGTGAGAGTAGGCAGCGGCAGGCTGGCAGGCAGGCAAGTGTGATGTAGTGTGGGGTGCAGTGCAGTGCAGTGCGGTGCTGCCCTGTTGTTTATGAAAGGTTGTAATGACACTGCTTTGCAGCTGACCATGTCCACTGATTTGTGACGCCCGTATGGAGGCTGATATCTCAGGAGGGCCGAGGCCGATTTCCTCCGGGGACGGCTCGTCGCGTGCGGCAGGACGAGGCGCAGCGGACGGTACCGAGCGCTCGGAGGTGCGGCGCTGCCCGCCGGAGGTACAGCGAAAGGCTGCAAACCGCTTTCCGCCTGCTAACTCGGCGGCCGTCAGACCGACCGACTCCGCTTTACCACCGGAGCTAGAGTCGGGCAAGGGGCACCGAAGGGTACCGGAAGGATCGCGTTCGCACGACGGGAAGTCGACTAGCGGGCCGCCGAAAGCGAGCCGGGGGCCCCCGGTTTTTCTGTCCCACCTGGAGACTGATATCTCAGGAAGGCCGAGGCCGATTTCCTCCGGGGACGGCTCGTCGCGTGCGGCAGGACGAGGCGCAGCGGACGGTACCGAGCGCTCGGAGGTGCGGCGCTGCCCGCCGGAGGTACAGCGAAAGTCTGCGAAC
>NC_090336.1:65167586-65175086 GCF_035084215.1 Heptranchias perlo | reverse complement strand
AAATTTGCCAGTAGGCCACCAATCAGATGGGGGAGGGTTGTGTCTCAACGGACCTACGTCAGTCAGTCTCAGTCACTAACGAACTGCCGTGGAAGGAAACCTCTTTGAGTAAAACTAGTGACGTGACGTGTCTCACAGCGAGTGAGTGAGATTGCAACGGCCAATTGAGAAAGAGGTGAGGTGCTGACAATCAGCAGCTCGTGTTGAAACATTCATTCCACGGCAGGCAAGACCAATCAAAAAAAATACTGCAGATGCTGGCTCGGCTCGGCTGGCTGGCTGGCTGGCTGGCTGGCTGGCTGGCTGGAAATGGGAAATAAAAACACAAGGCGTGTTAAAGGCTGGTTAAACTGTCGAAAGAAACAAGGCGTTAATGTTTCAGAAGCGCCTATTGAAAGACGTCTCTCAAGCTGCTCCCTGACTGGGCCCTGTCCGTTGTCATGTTAATCGCTGGTTAAACTGTCGGAAGAAACAAGGCGTTAATGTTTCAGAAGTGCCTATTGAAAGGTGTCTCTCAAGCTGCTCCCTGACTGGGCCCTGTCCGTTGTCACGTTAATCCCAGGGCGGGGCGGGACTGCTTTGACCGGGAGACCTGTTTTCTGGGACGCAGGTGTGACATTCCAGGGAGGCACCTACTTTGTGCTGATTCGAAACGACCACGACAACGGCAACTTGCAGTTCTATATTACAACAACAACAACGCGCGTGTGGTAGTTGGGAGGGGCTGCGTTCGCGCTCTCCCCCCTGCATTGAAACTCAAAGTTCGATTTTCAATCCCATAGTCCACCAATCGGATGGGAGACGGTGTGTGTGTGTGTGTGTGTGTGTGTGTGTGTGTCAGTGTGTGTGTCAGTGTCAGTGTCAGTGTCAGTCAGTGTCTCTCTCTCTCTCACTCTCTCTCACTCTTACTCAGAGCTGCTGTGGAAGGAAACCTTTTTAAAAAGAACTTGCATATTGAAAAAAAGATGTGTCTCAAGCTGCCGGGGCCCTGTCCATTGTCACGTTAATGGCAGGACGGGGCAGGACTGCTTTGACCAGGAGACCTGTTTTCTGGGACGCAGGTGTGAGATTCCAGGGGACCTGCTTTGTGCTGATTTCCCTGCCTCCCTCCCTCCCCCCCAGGACTTCCTTCTGAACACCTTTGTCGTTTCAGCGAGGGCCAAAAGCCTGCCTGTGAAAGGGAAGGATCAGCCGGTCAGCCCCCTGCTGGTCGCTGCTGCCAGTGCAGCAGGCGTGCGTGTGTCCTCGGCCTCGTGTCCAGGTCCCTCAGGGACTTGAGGCAGCTCTCCCCGGTGGTCTCGTGGTCAGGACCGGGCTTCGAATCCCAGTCGGGGGGGATGGCTTTCTGCTGCAGATTAATTGGCACCTCTGAAAGAAAGTCTCCCCTCCTGAGCGGAATGCTCCACCCTCACCACCACCGCCACCGCCTTTTCCTCCCCTTGACAAACAGACAGACAGACAGACAGACAGTCAGTCCAGTTCGGGAGCGCAGCTTTCATTAAGCAATGGCGTTTGTGACAACTCATCGTCTGACAGGTTGATGATTTCCCCACACGCCTCCTGCCGAATAAAAGGCTCACCCTCCCGGACACTACCCCCAGAATCACCCACCCCGCCCCCCCGGGGTGAATATTAAGCCCGAGAACACCGACTGCAACCAACCGCAGTGAAAAGTTGAAGTGGCAACTCATTAACCAGATTTATTTTGGGCAACTCATTAACCAGATTTTTTGTTCATTTGGTTTATGAGTTGCCAAGTGTAAATCTGGTTAATGAGTTGCCACTTCAACTTTTCACTGCGGTTGGTTACAGTCGGTGTTCTCGGGCTTAATATTCACCCCAGGGGGGGTGTATAGCGGGCGATGGCCGGTGTGGAGTGCGTTTTTTGGGGGTTGATTTTCACTTTGCCTCGCTGGTGGAATTTGTGGGAGGCAGGCAAGGGGATTGGTGTGGGCTGGTGGGCGGCAAGGGAGATGCTTGCTTCGGGGTGTTATCCTCACTTTGGTCCGCTGGTGAGAGTAGGCAGCGGCAGGCAGGCCGGCAGGCAGGCAGGCAAGTGTGATGTAGTGTGGGGTGCAGTGCAGTGCGGTGCAGTGCAGTGCTGCCCTGTCGTTTATGAAAGGTTGTAATGACACTGCTTTGCAGCTGACCATGTCCACTGATTTGTGACGCCCGTATGGAGGCTGATATCTCAGGAGGGCCGAGGCCGATTTCCTCCGGGGACGGCTCGTCGCGTGCGGCAGGACGAGGCGCAGCGGACGGTACCGAGCGCTCGGAGGTGCGGCGCTGCCCGCCGGAGGTACAGCGAAAGGCTGCAAACCGCTTTCCGCCTGCTAACTCGGCGGCCGTCAGACCGACCGACTCCGCTTTACCACCGGAGCTAGAGTCGGGCAAGGGGCACCGAAAGGTACCGGAAGGATCGCGTTCGCACGACGGGAAGTCGACTAGCGGGCCGCCGAAAGCGAGCCGGGGGCCCCCGGTTTTTCTGTCCCACCTGGAGACTGATATCTCAGGAAGGCCGAGGCCGATTTCCTCCGGGGACGGCTCGTCGCGTGCGGCAGGACGAGGCGCAGCGGACGGTACCGAGCGCTCGGAGGTGCGGCGCTGCCCGCCGGAGGTACAGCGAAAGTCTGCGAACCGCTTTCCGCCTCCTCTCACCGCACGGCTCTCCTTTTCACCCACTGGCGGATTTTCACCCTCCGACTGCTCGCTACCGTCCGCTGCGCCTGGTCCGGGCCCTGTCCATTGTCATGTTAATGGCAGGGCGGGGCAGGACTGCTTTCACCAGGAACCCGGTTTTCTGGGTCAGAGGTTCCAGGGGACCTGTTTTGTGCGGACTTCCCTGTGTCCGTCCCTCCATGCCTTCCCCCCAGGACTTCCTTCTGAACACCTTTGTCGTTTGAGCGAGGGCCAAAAGCCTGCCTGTGAAAGGGAAGGATCAGCCGGTCGGACCCCTGCTGGTCGCTGCTGCCAGTGCAGCAGGCGTGCGTGTGTCCTCGGCCTCGTGTCCAGGTCCCTCAGGGACTTGAGGCAACTCTCCCCGGTGGTCTCGTGGTCAGGACCGGGCTTCGAATCCCGGTCGGGGGGGATGACTTTCTGCTGCAGATTAATTGGCACCTCTGAAAGAAAGTCTCCCCCCCTGAGCGTAAAGCTCCACCCTCACCACCACCACCGCCACCTTTTCCTCCCCTTGACAAACAGACAGACAGACAGACAGACAGACAGTCAGTCCAGTTCGGGAGCGCAGCTTTCATTTGGAAGCAGACCCTGCTTGTTTCAAGTCAACGACGCCAAGTTATTTTGCACTTTGAATTATATCGCTCCGTGCGAGCGGCACTCAGCCTTGGAGAAGAAAAAAATACCACTGAGCTGAGAAAGTTCTTTTTAAAAAGGTTTCCTTCCACAGCAGCTCTGAGTGAGAGAGAGAGAGAGATATCAGCTTTATTCTCAGTAATAATACACACACACACACACACACACACACACACACACACACACACACAGAGACACTGGGAAAGAGCTGATTTTCCTTTTGAATATCTCCCCACGGGGAGCTGCACCGTTCCCAGAAACACTGCAATACTGGGTCGATGCGTGGAGTGGACGGAGCAAGCCCCTATTCCATCTCCCTGTTCTAAAAATCAATTAAAAATAATAATAAATAATATGTGTGTGTGTGTGTGTGTGTGTGTGTGTGTGTGTGTCGGTGTCAGTATCAGTCAGTGAGTCAGTGTCTCTCTCTCTCTCTCTCTCACTCAGAGCTGCTGTGGAAGGAAACTTTTTTAAAAAGAACTTGCATATTGAAAGAAAGATGTGTCTCAAGCTGCCGGGCCCTGTCCATTGTCATGTCAATGGCAGGACTGCTTTCACCAGGAACCCGTTTTTCTGGGTCAGAGGTTCCAGGGGACCTGTTTTGTGCGGACTTCCCTGTGTCCGTCCCTCCCTGCCTGCCTTCCCCCCAGGACTTCCTTCTGAACACCTTTGTCGTTTGAGCGAGGGCCAAAAGCCTGCCTGTGAAAGGGAAGGATCAGCCGGTCAGCCCCCTGTTGGTCGCTGCTGCCAGTGCAGCAGGCGTGCGTGTGTATTCGGCCTCGTGTCCAGGTCCCTCAGGGACTTGAGGCAACTCTCCCCGGTGGTCTCGTGGTCAGGACCGGGCTTCGAATCCCGGTCGGGGGGGATGGCTTTCTGCTGCAGATTAATTGGCACCTCTGAAAGAAAGTCTCCCCTCCTGAGCGTAAAGCTCCACCCTCACCACCACCGCCGCCTTTTCCACCCCTTGACAAACAGACAGACAGACAGACAGTCAGTCCAGTTCGGGAGCGCAGCTTTCATTTGGAAGCAGACCCTGCTTGTTTCAAGTCAACGACGCCAAGTTATTTTGCACTTTGAATTATATCGCTACGTGCGAGCGGCACTCAGCCTTGGAGAAGAAAAAAATACCACTGAGCTGAGAAAGTTCTTTTTAAAAAGGTTTCCTTCCACAGCAGCTCTGAGTGAGAGAGAGAGAGGGAGAGAGAGAGAGAGAGAGATATCAGCTTTATTCTCAGTAATAATACACACACACACACACACACACACACACACACACAGAGACACTGGGAAAGAGCTGATTTTCCTTTTGAATATCTCCCCACGGGGAGCTGCACCGTTCCCAGAGACACTGCAATACTGGGTCGATGCGTGGAGTGGACGGAGCAAGCCCCTATTCCATCTCCCTGTTCTAAAAATCAATTAAAAATAATAATAAATAATATGTGTGTGTGTGTGTGTGTGTGTGTGTGTGTGTGTGTGTGTCGGTGTCAGTATCAGTCAGTGAGTCAGTGTCTCTCTCTCTCTCTCTCTCTCTCTCTCTCTCACTCAGAGCTGCTGTGGAAGGAAACTTTTTTAAAAAGGACTTGCATATTGAAAGAAAGATGTGTCTCAAGCTGCCGGGCCCTGTCCATTGTCATGTCAATGGCAGGACTGCTTTCACCAGGAACCCGTTTTTCTGGGTCAGAGGTTCCAGGGGACCTGTTTTGTGCGGACTTCCCTGTGTCCGTCCCTCCCTGCCTGCCTTCCCCCCAGGACTTCCTTCTGAACACCTTTGTCGTTTGAGCGAGGGCCAAAAGCCTGCCTGTGAAAGGGAAGGATCAGCCGGTCAGCCCCCTGTTGGTCGCTGCTGCCAGTGCAGCAGGCGTGCGTGTGTCCTCGGCCTCGTGTCCAGGTCCCTCAGGGACTTGAGGCAACTCTCCCCGGTGGTCTCGTGGTCAGGACCGGGCTTCGAATCCCGGTCGGGGGGGATGGCTTTCTGCTGCAGATTAATTGGCACCTCTGAAAGAAAGTCTCCCCTCCTGAGCGTAAAGCTCCACCCTCACCACCACCGCCGCCTTTTCCACCCCTTGACAAACAGACAGACAGACAGACAGACAGTCAGTCCAGTTCGGGAGCGCAGCTTTCATTTGGAAGCAGACCCTGCTTGTTTCAAGTCAACGACGCCAAGTTATTTTGCACTTTGAATTATATCGCTCCGTGCGAGCGGCACTCAGCCTTGGAGAAGAAAAAAATACCACTGAGCTGAGAAAGTTCTTTTTAAAACGGTTTCCTTCCACAGCAGCTCTGAGTTTAAGAGAGAGAGAGAGAGAGAGAGAGAGAGAGAGAGATATCAGCTTTATTCTCAGTAATAAAACACACACACACACACACACACACACACACACACACACACAGAGACACTGGGAAAGAGCTGTTTTTCCTTTTGAATATCTCCCCACAGGGAGCTGCACCGTTCCCAGAGACACTGCAATACTGGGTCGATGCGTGGAGTGGACGGAGCAAGCCCCTAGTCCATCTCCCTGTTCCAAAAATCAATTTAATATATGGTCCCCAGATAGGGGACGTATCAGATATTAAACTGATAAGAACAGATTTTTTTTTTTTTTTTTTCTGACACTCTGGGGTGCCTTATTGCCTTACAGATTCATTCCAGATTCCTTGCAGTGACATTACATCAAGCCAAAGCTCTACAAGCCAAAGCTCTACACTCTGCCCGAGGGGATTTCTCCCTGACTGCATCCCCCCGGCATACAATGGCAGGAAGGCTCCAAATGGTTGCCTTCCCCCACTTGACCACGTGATCTTAGCCAAAAGGCCGAGAAGCGATACCGCGCTCGATGCGAATTGATCTCGGGTCCTGTTTGCCCTCCCTCTTTGTTCTCTGGCTGCCGGTGTTGAAAGCAGTCTCGAAGCACTGCCGTTCTCTCCCACTCTGGCCACATTTTTTGCCACCGTTTCTAATTGCAACAGTGGATGAGTTTAAAGAAGTTGCCGTTTTTTCCTTTCTTGCCAGGATTGCTTGACAGATTGGTAAATTTGCCAGTAGGCCACCAATCAGATGGGGGAGGGTTGTGTCTCAACGGACCTACGTCAGTCAGTCTCAGTCACTAACGAACTGCCGTGGAAGGAAACCTCTTTGAGTAAAACTAGTGACGTGACGTGTCTCACAATGAGCGAGCGAGTGAGATTGCAACGGCCAATTGAGAAAGAGGTGAGGTGCTGACAATCAGCAGCTCGTGTTGAAACATTCATTCCACGGCAGGCAAGACCAATCAAAAAAAATACTGCAGATGCTGGCTGGCTGGCTGGCTGGCTGGCTGGCTGGCTGGAAATGGGAAATAAAAACACAAGGCGTGTTAAAGGCTGGTTAAACTGTCGAAAGAAACAAGGCGTTAATGTTTCAGAAGCGCCTATTGAAAGGTGTCTCTCAAGCTGCTCCCTGACTGGGCCCTGTCCGTTGTCATGTTAATCGCTGGTTAAACTGTCGGAAGAAACAAGGCGTTAATGTTTCAGAAGCGCCTATTGAAAGGTGTCTCTCAAGCTGCTCCCTGACTGGGCCCTGTCCGTTGTCATGTTAATCCCAGGGCGGGGCGGGACTGCTTTGACCGGGAGACCTGTTTTCTGGGACGCAGGTGTGACATTCCAGGGAGGCACCTACTTTGTGCTGATTCGAAACGACCACGACAACGGCAACTTGCAGTTCTATATTACAACAACAACAACGCGCGTGTGGTAGTTGGGAGGGGCTGCGTTCGCGCTCTCCCCCCTGCATTGAAACTCAAAGTTCGATTTTCAATCCCATAGTCCACCAATCGGATGGGAGACGGTGTGTGTGTGTGTGTGTGTGTGTGTGTGTGTCAGTGTCAGTGTCAGTCAGTCTCTCTCTCTCTCTCTCTCTCTCTCACTCTTACTCAGAGCTGCTGTGGAAGGAAACCTTTTTAAAAAGAACTTGCATATTGAAAAAAAGATGTGTCTCAAGCTGCCGGGGCCCTGTCCATTGTCACGTTAATGGCAGGACGGGGCAGGACTGCTTTGACCAGGAGACCTGTTTTCTGGGACGCAGGTGTGAGATTCCAGGGGACCTGCTTTGTGCTGATTTCCCTGCCTCCCTCCCTCCCCCCCAGGACTTCCTTCTGAACACCTTTGTCGTTTGAGCGAGGGCCAAAAGCCTGCCTGTGAAAGGGAAGG
>NC_090336.1:65160086-65162586 GCF_035084215.1 Heptranchias perlo | reverse complement strand
AGTGAGTGAGTGTCTCTCTCTCTCTCTCTCTCTTACTCAGAGCTGCTGTGGAAGGAAACTTTTTTAAAAAGAACTTGCATATTGAAAGAAAGATGTGTCTCAAGCTGCCGGGCCCTGTCCATTGTCATGTCAATGGCAGGACTGCTTTCACCAGGAACCCGTTTTTCTGGGTCAGAGGTTCCAGGGGACCTGTTTTGTGCGGACTTCCCTGTGTCCGTCCCTCCCTGCCTGCCTTCCCCCCAGGACTTCCTTCTGAACAGCTTTGTCGTTTAAAATAATAATAAATAATATGTGTGTGTGTGTCGGTGTCAGTATCAGTCAGTGAGTCAGTGTCTCTCTCTCTCTCTCTCTCTCTCTCTCACTCAGAGCTGCTGTGGAAGGAAACTTTTTTAAAAAGGACTTGCATATTGAAAGAAAGATGTGTCTCAAGCTGCCGGGCCCTGTCCATTGTCATGTCAGTGGCAGGACTGCTTTCACCAGGAACCCTTCCCTGCCATTGCAGTGTTGATTTGGTCCTTATGCAAATTTAGGGGCGGAGCCAGCACACAAACGACCAATCACAGCAAAGTCCGCACTTTGCGAGCGCACGAGGTCGCGGCCAGCGTTCCAGTCCGCTCAGATCCAAATAAGCCCGAAAAGGAACACGCTCGATCTTAGCCAAAAGGCCGAGAAGCGATAACGCGCTCGATGCGAATTGATCTCGGGTCCTGTTTGCCCTCCCTCTTTGTTCTCTGGCTGCCGGTGTTGAAAGCAGTCTCGAAGCACTGCCGTTCTCTCCCACTCTGGCCACATTTTTTGCCACCGTTTCTAATTGCAACAGTGGATGAGTTTAAAGAAGTTGCCGTTTTTTCCTTTCTTGCCAGGATTGCTTGACAGATTGGTAAATTTGCCAGTAGGCCACCAATCAGATGGGGGAGGGTTATGTCTCAACGGACCTCCGTCAGTCAGTCTCAGTCACTAACGAACTGCCGTGGAAGGAAACCTCTTTGAGTAAAACTAGTGACGTGACGTGTCTCACAGCGAGTGAGTGAGATTGCAACGGCCAATTGAGAAAGAGGTGAGGTGCTGACAATCAGCAGCTCGTGTTGAAACATTCATTCCACGGCAGGCAAGACCAATCAAAAAAAATACTGCAGATGCTGGCTCGGCTCGGCTGGCTGGCTGGCTGGCTGGCTGGCTGGCTGGCTGGCTGGCTGGAAATGGGAAATAAAAACACAAGGCGTGTTAAAGGCTGGTTAAACTGTCGAAAGAAACAAGGCGTTAATGTTTCAGAAGCGCCTATTGAAAGGTGTCTCTCAAGCTGCTCCCTGACTGGGCCCTGTCCGTTGTCATGTTAATCGCTGGTTAAACTGTCGGAAGAAACAAGGCGTTAATGTTTCAGAAGCGCCTATTGAAAGGTGTCTCTCAAGCTGCTCCCTGACTGGGCCCTGTCCGTTGTCATGTTAATCCCAGGGCGGGGCGGGACTGCTTTGACCGGGAGACCTGTTTTCTGGGACGCAGGTGTGACATTCCAGGGAGGCACCTACTTTGTGCTGATTCGAAACGACCACGACAACGGCAACTTGCAGTTCTATATTACAACAACAACAACGCGCGTGTGGTAGTTGGGAGGGGCTGCGTTCGCGCTCTCCCCCCTGCATTGAAACTCAAAGTTCGATTTTCAATCCCATAGTCCACCAATCGGATGGGAGACGGTGTGTGTGTGTGTGTGTGTGTGTGTGTCAGTGTCAGTGTCAGTGTCAGTCAGTGTCTCTCTCTCTCTCTCTCACTCTTACTCAGAGCTGCTGTGGAAGGAAACCTTTTTAAAAAGAACTTGCATATTGAAAAAAAGATGTGTCTCAAGCTGCCGGGCCCTGTCCATTGTCACGTTAATGGCAGGACGGGGCAGGACTGCTTTGACCAGGAGACCTGTTTTCTGGGACGCAGGTGTGAGATTCCAGGGGACCTGCTTTGTGCTGATTTCCCTGCCTCCCTCCCTCCTCCCCAGGACTTCCTTCTGAACACCTTTGTCGTTTGAGCGAGGGCCAAAAGCCTGCCTGTGAAAGGGAAGGATCAGCCGGTCAGCCCCCTGCTGGTCGCTGCTGCCAGTGCAGCAGGCGTGCGTGTGTCCTCGGCCTCGTGTCCAGGTCCCTCAGGGACTTGAGGCAGCTCTCCCCGGTGGTCTCGTGGTCAGGACCGGGCTTCGAATCCCAGTCGGGGGGGGATGACTTTCTGCTGCAGATTAATTGGCATGAAGGAAAGTCTCCCCTCCTGAGCGTAAAGCTCCACCCTCACCACCACCGCCACCGCCTTTTCCTCCCCTTGACAAACGGACAGACAGACAGTCAGACAGTCAGTCCAGTTCGGGAGCGCAGCTTTCATTAAGCAATGGCATTTGTGACAACTCATCGTCTGACAGGTTGATGATTTCCCCACACGCCTCCTGCCGAATAAAAGGCTCACCCTCCCGGACACTACCCCCAGAATCACCCACCCCGCCCCCCCGGGGTGAATATTAAGC
>NC_090336.1:65147586-65150086 GCF_035084215.1 Heptranchias perlo | reverse complement strand
ACCGCCACCGCCTTTTCCTCCCCTTGACAAACGGACAGACAGACAGTCAGACAGTCAGTCCAGTTCGGGAGCGCAGCTTTCATTAAGCAATGGCATTTGTGACAACTCATCGTCTGACAGGTTGATGATTTCCCCACACGCCTCCTGCCGAATAAAAGGCTCACCCTCCCGGACACTACCCCCAGAATCACCCACCCCGCCCCCCCGGGGTGAATATTAAGCCCGAGAACACCGACTGTAACCAACCGCAGTGAAAAGTTGAAGTGGCAACTCATTAACCAGATTTATTTTGGGCAACTCATTAACCAGATTTTTTGTTCATTTGGTTTATGAGTTGCCAAGTGTAAATCTGGTTAATGAGTTGCCACTTCAACTTTTCACTGCGGTTGGTTACAGTCGGTGTTCTCGGGCTTAATATTCGCCCCAGGGGGGGTGTATAGCGGGCGATGGCCGGTGTGGAGTGCGTTTTTTGGGGGTTGATTTTCACTTTGCCTCGCTGGTGGAATTTGTGGGAGGCAGGCAAGGGGATTGGTGTGGGCTGGTGGGCGGCAAGGGAGATGCTTGCTTCGGGGTGTTATCCTCACTTTGGTCCGCTGGTGAGAGTAGGCAGCGGCAGGCTGGCAGGCAGGCAAGTGTGATGTAGTGTGGGGTGCAGTGCAGTGCAGTGCAGTGCGGTGCTGCCCTGTTGTTTATGAAAGGTTGTAATGACACTGCTTTGCAGCTGACCATGTCCACTGATTTGTGACGCCCGTATGGAGGCTGATATCTCAGGAGGGCCGAGGCCGATTTCCTCCGGGGACGGCTCGTCGCGTGCGGCAGGACGAGGCGCAGCGGACGGTACCGAGCGCTCGGAGGTGCGGCGCTGCCCGCCGGAGGTACAGCGAAAGGCTGCAAACCGCTTTCCGCCTGCTAACTCGGCGGCCGTCAGACCGACCGACTCCGCTTTACCACCGGAGCTAGAGTCGGGCAAGGGGCACCGAAGGGTACCGGAAGGATCGCGTTCGCACGACGGGAAGTCGACTAGCGGGCCGCCGAAAGCGAGCCGGGGGCCCCCGGTTTTTCTGTCCCACCTGGAGACTGATATCTCAGGAAGGCCGAGGCCGATTTCCTCCGGGGACGGCTCGTCGCGTGCGGCAGGACGAGGCGCAGCGGACGGTACCGAGCGCTCGGAGGTGCGGCGCTGCCCGCCGGAGGTACAGCGAAAGTCTGCGAACCGCTTTCCGCCTCCTCTCACCGCACGGCTCTCCTTTTCACCCACTGGCGGATTTTCACCCTCCGACTGCTCGCTACCGTCCGCTGCGCCTGGTCCGGGCCCTGTCCATTGTCATGTTAATGGCAGGGCGGGGCAGGACTGCTTTCACCAGGAACCCGGTTTTCTGGGTCAGAGGTTCCAGGGGACCTGTTTTGTGCGGACTTCCCTGTGTCCGTCCCTCCCTGCCTGCCTTCCCCCCAGGACTTCCTTCTGAACACCTTTGTCGTTTGAGCGAGGGCCAAAAGCCTGCCTGTGAAAGGGAAGGATCAGCCGGTCGGCCCCCTGTTGGTCGCTGCTGCCAGTGCAGCAGGCGTGCGTGTGTATTCGGCCTCGTGTCCAGGTCCCTCAGGGACTTGAGGCAACTCTCCCCGGTGGTCTCGTGGTCAGGACCGGGCTTCGAATCCCGGTCGGGGGGGATGGCTTTCTGCTGCAGATTAATTGGCACCTCTGAAAGAAAGTCTCCCCTCCTGAGCGTAAAGCTCCACCCTCACCACCACCACCACCGCCTTTTCCTCCCCTTGACAGACAGACAGACAGACAGTCAGTCCAGTTCGGGAGCGCAGCTTTCATTTGGAAGCAGACCCTGCTTGTTTAAAGTCAACGACGCCAAGTTATTTTGCACTTTGAATTATATCGCTACGTGCGAGCGGCACTCAGCCTTGGAGAAGAAAAAAATACCACTGAGCTGAGAAAGTTCTTTTTAAAAAGGTTTCCTTCCACAGCAGCTCTGAGTGAGAGAGAGAGAGAGAGAGAGAGATATCAGCTTTATTCTCAGTAATAATACACACACACACACACACACACACACACAGAGACACTGGGAAAGAGCTGATTTTCCTTTTGAATATCTCCCCACGGGGAGCTGCACCGTTCCCAGAAACACTGCAATACTGGGTCGATGCGTGGAGTGGACGGAGCAAGCCCCTATTCCATCTCCCTGTTCTAAAATTCAATTAAAAATAAAAGTAAATAATATGTGTGTGTGTGTGTGTGTGTGTGTGTGTGTGTGTGTGTGTGTCGGTGTCAGTATCAGTCAGTGAGTCAGTGTCTCTCTCTCTCTCTCTCTCTCTCTCTCACTCAGAGCTGCTGTGGAAGGAAACTTTTTTAAAAAGAACTTGCATATTGAAAGAAAGATGTGTCTCAAGCTGCCGGGCCCTGTCCATTGTCATGTCAATGGCAGGACTGCTTTCACCAGGAACCCGGTTTTCTGGGTCAGAGGTTCCAGGGGACCTGTTTTGTGCGGACTTC
>NC_090336.1:65142586-65145086 GCF_035084215.1 Heptranchias perlo | reverse complement strand
GCAAGCCCCTAGTCCATCTCCCTGTTCTAAAAATCAATTAAAAATAATAATAAATAATATGTGTGTGTGTGTGTGTGTGTGTGTGTGTGTCGGTGTCAGTATCAGTCAGTGAGTGAGTGTCTCTCTCTCTCTCTCTCTCTTACTCAGAGCTGCTGTGGAAGGAAACTTTTTTAAAAAGAACTTGCATATTGAAAGAAAGATGTGTCTCAAGCTGCCGGGCCCTGTCCATTGTCATGTCAATGGCAGGACTGCTTTCACCAGGAACCCGTTTTTCTGGGTCAGAGGTTCCAGGGGACCTGTTTTGTGCGGACTTCCCTGTGTCCGTCCCTCCCTGCCTGCCTTCCCCCCAGGACTTCCTTCTGAACAGCTTTGTCGTTTAAAATAATAATAAATAATATGTGTGTGTGTGTCGGTGTCAGTATCAGTCAGTGAGTCAGTGTCTCTCTCTCTCTCTCTCTCTCTCTCTCACTCAGAGCTGCTGTGGAAGGAAACTTTTTTAAAAAGGACTTGCATATTGAAAGAAAGATGTGTCTCAAGCTGCCGGGCCCTGTCCATTGTCATGTCAGTGGCAGGACTGCTTTCACCAGGAACCCTTCCCTGCCATTGCAGTGTTGATTTGGTCCTTATGCAAATTTAGGGGCGGAGCCAGCACACAAACGACCAATCACAGCAAAGTCCGCACTTTGCGAGCGCACGAGGTCGCGGCCAGCGTTCCAGTCCGCTCAGATCCAAATAAGCCCGAAAAGGAACACGCTCGATCTTAGCCAAAAGGCCGAGAAGCGATAACGCGCTCGATGCGAATTGATCTCGGGTCCTGTTTGCCCTCCCTCTTTGTTCTCTGGCTGCCGGTGTTGAAAGCAGTCTCGAAGCACTGCCGTTCTCTCCCACTCTGGCCACATTTTTTGCCACCGTTTCTAATTGCAACAGTGGATGAGTTTAAAGAAGTTGCCGTTTTTTCCTTTCTTGCCAGGATTGCTTGACAGATTGGTAAATTTGCCAGTAGGCCACCAATCAGATGGGGGAGGGTTGTGTCTCAACGGACCTACGTCAGTCAGTCTCAGTCACTAACGAACTGCCGTGGAAGGAAACCTCTTTGAGTAAAACTAGTGACGTGACGTGTCTCACAGCGAGTGAGTGAGATTGCAACGGCCAATTGAGAAAGAGGTGAGGTGCTGACAATCAGCAGCTCGTGTTGAAACATTCATTCCACGGCAGGCAAGACCAATCAAAAAAAATACTGCAGATGCTGGCTCGGCTCGGCTGGCTGGCTGGCTGGCTGGCTGGCTGGCTGGCTGGAAATGGGAAATAAAAACACAAGGCGTGTTAAAGGCTGGTTAAACTGTCGAAAGAAACAAGGCGTTAATGTTTCAGAAGCGCCTATTGAAAGACGTCTCTCAAGCTGCTCCCTGACTGGGCCCTGTCCGTTGTCATGTTAATCGCTGGTTAAACTGTCGGAAGAAACAAGGCGTTAATGTTTCAGAAGTGCCTATTGAAAGGTGTCTCTCAAGCTGCTCCCTGACTGGGCCCTGTCCGTTGTCACGTTAATCCCAGGGCGGGGCGGGACTGCTTTGACCGGGAGACCTGTTTTCTGGGACGCAGGTGTGACATTCCAGGGAGGCACCTACTTTGTGCTGATTCGAAACGACCACGACAACGGCAACTTGCAGTTCTATATTACAACAACAACAACGCGCGTGTGGTAGTTGGGAGGGGCTGCGTTCGCGCTCTCCCCCCTGCATTGAAACTCAAAGTTCGATTTTCAATCCCATAGTCCACCAATCGGATGGGAGACGGTGTGTGTGTGTGTGTGTGTGTGTGTGTGTGTGTCAGTGTGTGTGTCAGTGTCAGTGTCAGTGTCAGTCAGTGTCTCTCTCTCTCTCACTCTCTCTCACTCTTACTCAGAGCTGCTGTGGAAGGAAACCTTTTTAAAAAGAACTTGCATATTGAAAAAAAGATGTGTCTCAAGCTGCCGGGGCCCTGTCCATTGTCACGTTAATGGCAGGACGGGGCAGGACTGCTTTGACCAGGAGACCTGTTTTCTGGGACGCAGGTGTGAGATTCCAGGGGACCTGCTTTGTGCTGATTTCCCTGCCTCCCTCCCTCCCCCCCAGGACTTCCTTCTGAACACCTTTGTCGTTTCAGCGAGGGCCAAAAGCCTGCCTGTGAAAGGGAAGGATCAGCCGGTCAGCCCCCTGCTGGTCGCTGCTGCCAGTGCAGCAGGCGTGCGTGTGTCCTCGGCCTCGTGTCCAGGTCCCTCAGGGACTTGAGGCAGCTCTCCCCGGTGGTCTCGTGGTCAGGACCGGGCTTCGAATCCCAGTCGGGGGGGATGGCTTTCTGCTGCAGATTAATTGGCACCTCTGAAAGAAAGTCTCCCCTCCTGAGCGGAATGCTCCACCCTCACCACCACCGCCACCGCCTTTTCCTCCCCTTGACAAACAGACAGACAGACAGACAGACAGTCAGTCCAGTTCGGGAGCGCAGCTTTCATTAAGCAATGGCG
>NC_090336.1:65135086-65137586 GCF_035084215.1 Heptranchias perlo | reverse complement strand
AGTATCAGTCAGTGAGTGAGTGTCTCTCTCTCTCTCTCTCTCTTACTCAGAGCTGCTGTGGAAGGAAACTTTTTTAAAAAGAACTTGCATATTGAAAGAAAGATGTGTCTCAAGCTGCCGGGCCCTGTCCATTGTCATGTCAATGGCAGGACTGCTTTCACCAGGAACCCGTTTTTCTGGGTCAGAGGTTCCAGGGGACCTGTTTTGTGCGGACTTCCCTGTGTCCGTCCCTCCCTGCCTGCCTTCCCCCCAGGACTTCCTTCTGAACAGCTTTGTCGTTTAAAATAATAATAAATAATATGTGTGTGTGTGTCGGTGTCAGTATCAGTCAGTGAGTCAGTGTCTCTCTCTCTCTCTCTCTCTCTCTCTCACTCAGAGCTGCTGTGGAAGGAAACTTTTTTAAAAAGGACTTGCATATTGAAAGAAAGATGTGTCTCAAGCTGCCGGGCCCTGTCCATTGTCATGTCAGTGGCAGGACTGCTTTCACCAGGAACCCTTCCCTGCCATTGCAGTGTTGATTTGGTCCTTATGCAAATTTAGGGGCGGAGCCAGCACACAAACGACCAATCACAGCAAAGTCCGCACTTTGCGAGCGCACGAGGTCGCGGCCAGCGTTCCAGTCCGCTCAGATCCAAATAAGCCCGAAAAGGAACACGCTCGATCTTAGCCAAAAGGCCGAGAAGCGATAACGCGCTCGATGCGAATTGATCTCGGGTCCTGTTTGCCCTCCCTCTTTGTTCTCTGGCTGCCGGTGTTGAAAGCAGTCTCGAAGCACTGCCGTTCTCTCCCACTCTGGCCACATTTTTTGCCACCGTTTCTAATTGCAACAGTGGATGAGTTTAAAGAAGTTGCCGTTTTTTCCTTTCTTGCCAGGATTGCTTGACAGATTGGTAAATTTGCCAGTAGGCCACCAATCAGATGGGGGAGGGTTGTGTCTCAACGGACCTACGTCAGTCAGTCTCAGTCACTAACGAACTGCCGTGGAAGGAAACCTCTTTGAGTAAAACTAGTGACGTGACGTGTCTCACAGCGAGTGAGTGAGATTGCAACGGCCAATTGAGAAAGAGGTGAGGTGCTGACAATCAGCAGCTCGTGTTGAAACATTCATTCCACGGCAGGCAAGACCAATCAAAAAAAATACTGCAGATGCTGGCTCGGCTCGGCTGGCTGGCTGGCTGGCTGGCTGGCTGGCTGGCTGGAAATGGGAAATAAAAACACAAGGCGTGTTAAAGGCTGGTTAAACTGTCGAAAGAAACAAGGCGTTAATGTTTCAGAAGCGCCTATTGAAAGACGTCTCTCAAGCTGCTCCCTGACTGGGCCCTGTCCGTTGTCATGTTAATCGCTGGTTAAACTGTCGGAAGAAACAAGGCGTTAATGTTTCAGAAGTGCCTATTGAAAGGTGTCTCTCAAGCTGCTCCCTGACTGGGCCCTGTCCGTTGTCACGTTAATCCCAGGGCGGGGCGGGACTGCTTTGACCGGGAGACCTGTTTTCTGGGACGCAGGTGTGACATTCCAGGGAGGCACCTACTTTGTGCTGATTCGAAACGACCACGACAACGGCAACTTGCAGTTCTATATTACAACAACAACAACGCGCGTGTGGTAGTTGGGAGGGGCTGCGTTCGCGCTCTCCCCCCTGCATTGAAACTCAAAGTTCGATTTTCAATCCCATAGTCCACCAATCGGATGGGAGACGGTGTGTGTGTGTGTGTGTGTGTGTGTGTGTGTGTCAGTGTGTGTGTCAGTGTCAGTGTCAGTGTCAGTCAGTGTCTCTCTCTCTCTCACTCTCTCTCACTCTTACTCAGAGCTGCTGTGGAAGGAAACCTTTTTAAAAAGAACTTGCATATTGAAAAAAAGATGTGTCTCAAGCTGCCGGGGCCCTGTCCATTGTCACGTTAATGGCAGGACGGGGCAGGACTGCTTTGACCAGGAGACCTGTTTTCTGGGACGCAGGTGTGAGATTCCAGGGGACCTGCTTTGTGCTGATTTCCCTGCCTCCCTCCCTCCCCCCCAGGACTTCCTTCTGAACACCTTTGTCGTTTCAGCGAGGGCCAAAAGCCTGCCTGTGAAAGGGAAGGATCAGCCGGTCAGCCCCCTGCTGGTCGCTGCTGCCAGTGCAGCAGGCGTGCGTGTGTCCTCGGCCTCGTGTCCAGGTCCCTCAGGGACTTGAGGCAGCTCTCCCCGGTGGTCTCGTGGTCAGGACCGGGCTTCGAATCCCAGTCGGGGGGGATGGCTTTCTGCTGCAGATTAATTGGCACCTCTGAAAGAAAGTCTCCCCTCCTGAGCGGAATGCTCCACCCTCACCACCACCGCCACCGCCTTTTCCTCCCCTTGACAAACAGACAGACAGACAGACAGACAGTCAGTCCAGTTCGGGAGCGCAGCTTTCATTAAGCAATGGCGTTTGTGACAACTCATCGTCTGACAGGTTGATGATTTCCCCACACGCCTCCTGCCGAATAAAAGGCTCACCCTCCCGGACACTACCCCCAGAATCACC
>NC_090336.1:65125086-65130086 GCF_035084215.1 Heptranchias perlo | reverse complement strand
GTACCACTGAGCTGAGAAAGTTCTTTTTAAAACGGTTTCCTTCCACAGCAGCTCTGAGTGAGTGAGAGAGAGAGAGAGAGAGAGAGAGATATCAGCTTTATTCTCAGTAATAATACACACACACACACACACACACACACACACACACACACAGAGACACTGGGAAAGAGCTGTTTTTCCTTTTGAATATCTCCCCACGGGGAGCTGCACCGTTCCCAGAAACACTGCAATACTGGGTCGATGCGTGGAGTGGACGGAGCAAGCCCCTATTCCATCTCCCTGTTCTAAAAATCAATTTAAAATAATAATAAATAATATGTGTGTGTGTGTGTGTGTGTGTCGGTGTCAGTATCAGTCAGTCAGTCAGTGTCTCTCTCTCTCTCTCCCTCACACTCAGAGCTGCTGTGGAAGGAAACTTTTTTAAAAAGAACTTGCATATTGAAAGAAAGATGTGTCTCAAGCTGCCGGGCCCTGTCCATTGTCCTGTCAATGGCAGGACTGCTTTCACCAGGAACCCGGTTTTGTGGGTCAGAGGTTCCAAAGGACCTGTTTTGTGCGGACTTCCCTGTGTCCGTCCCTCCCTGCCTGCCTTCCCCCCAGGACTTCCTTCTGAACAGCTTTGTCGTTTAAAATAATAATAAATAATATGTGTGTGTGTGTGTGTGTGTGTGTGTGTGTGTCGGTGTCAGTATCAGTCAGTCAGTCAGTGTCTCTCTCTCTCTCTCTCTCTCTCTCACTCAGAGCTGCTGTGGAAGGAAACTTTTTTAAAAAGAACTTGCATATTGAAAGAAAGATGTGTCTCAAGCTGCCGGGCCCTGTCCATTGTCATGTCAATGGCAGGACTGCTTTCACCAGGAACCCGGTTTTCTGGGTCAGAGGTTCCAGGGGACCTGTTTTGTGCGGACTTCCCTGTGTCCGTCCCTCCCTGCCTGCCTTCCCCCCAGGACTTCCTTCTGAACACCTTTGTCGTTTAAAATAATAATAAATAATATGTGTGTGTGTGTGTGTGTGTGTCGGTGTCAGTATCAGTCAGTGAGTCAGTGTCTCTCTCTCTCTCTCTCTCTCTCTCACTCAGAGCTGCTGTGGAAGGAAACTTTTTTAAAAAGGACTTGCTTATTGAAAGAAAGATGTGTCTCAAGCTGCCGGGCCCTGTCCATTGTCATGTCAGTGGCAGGACTGCTTTCACCAGGAACCCTTCCCTGCCATTGCAGTGTTGATTTGGTCCTTATGCAAATTTAGGGGCGGAGCCAGCACACAAACGACCAATCACAGCAAAGTCCGCACTTTGCGAGCGCACGAGGTCGCGGCCAGCGTTCCAGTCCGCTCAGATCCAAATAAGCCCGAAAAGGAACACACTTGATCTTAGCCAAAAGGCCGAGAAGCGATACCGCGCTCGATGCGAATTGATCTCGGGTCCTGTTTGCCCTCCCTCTTTGTTCTCTGGCTGCCGGTGTTGAAAGCAGTCTCGAAGCACTGCCGTTCTCTCCCACTCTGGCCACATTTTTTGCCACCGTTTCTAATTGCAACAGTGGATGAGTTTAAAGAAGTTGCCGTTTTTTCCTTTCTTGCCAGGATTGCTTGACAGATTGGTAAATTTGCCAGTAGGCCACCAATCAGATGGGGGAGGGTTGTGTCTCAACGGACCTACGTCAGTCAGTCTCAGTCACTAACGAACTGCCGTGGAAGGAAACCTCTTTGAGTAAAACTAGTGACGTGACGTGTCTCACAGCGAGTGAGTGAGATTGCAACGGCCAATTGAGAAAGAGGTGAGGTGCTGACAATCAGCAGCTCGTGTTGAAACATTCATTCCACGGCAGGCAAGACCAATCAAAAAAAATACTGCAGATGCTGGCTCGGCTCGGCTGGCTGGCTGGCTGGCTGGCTGGCTGGCTGGCTGGAAATGGGAAATAAAAACACAAGGCGTGTTAAAGGCTGGTTAAACTGTCGAAAGAAACAAGGCGTTAATGTTTCAGAAGCGCCTATTGAAAGACGTCTCTCAAGCTGCTCCCTGACTGGGCCCTGTCCGTTGTCATGTTAATCGCTGGTTAAACTGTCGGAAGAAACAAGGCGTTAATGTTTCAGAAGTGCCTATTGAAAGGTGTCTCTCAAGCTGCTCCCTGACTGGGCCCTGTCCGTTGTCACGTTAATCCCAGGGCGGGGCGGGACTGCTTTGACCGGGAGACCTGTTTTCTGGGACGCAGGTGTGACATTCCAGGGAGGCACCTACTTTGTGCTGATTCGAAACGACCACGACAACGGCAACTTGCAGTTCTATATTACAACAACAACAACGCGCGTGTGGTAGTTGGGAGGGGCTGCGTTCGCGCTCTCCCCCCTGCATTGAAACTCAAAGTTCGATTTTCAATCCCATAGTCCACCAATCGGATGGGAGACGGTGTGTGTGTGTGTGTGTGTGTGTGTGTGTGTGTCAGTGTGTGTGTCAGTGTCAGTGTCAGTGTCAGTCAGTGTCTCTCTCTCTCTCACTCTCTCTCACTCTTACTCAGAGCTGCTGTGGAAGGAAACCTTTTTAAAAAGAACTTGCATATTGAAAAAAAGATGTGTCTCAAGCTGCCGGGGCCCTGTCCATTGTCACGTTAATGGCAGGACGGGGCAGGACTGCTTTGACCAGGAGACCTGTTTTCTGGGACGCAGGTGTGAGATTCCAGGGGACCTGCTTTGTGCTGATTTCCCTGCCTCCCTCCCTCCCCCCCAGGACTTCCTTCTGAACACCTTTGTCGTTTCAGCGAGGGCCAAAAGCCTGCCTGTGAAAGGGAAGGATCAGCCGGTCAGCCCCCTGCTGGTCGCTGCTGCCAGTGCAGCAGGCGTGCGTGTGTCCTCGGCCTCGTGTCCAGGTCCCTCAGGGACTTGAGGCAGCTCTCCCCGGTGGTCTCGTGGTCAGGACCGGGCTTCGAATCCCAGTCGGGGGGGATGGCTTTCTGCTGCAGATTAATTGGCACCTCTGAAAGAAAGTCTCCCCTCCTGAGCGGAATGCTCCACCCTCACCACCACCGCCACCGCCTTTTCCTCCCCTTGACAAACAGACAGACAGACAGACAGACAGTCAGTCCAGTTCGGGAGCGCAGCTTTCATTAAGCAATGGCGTTTGTGACAACTCATCGTCTGACAGGTTGATGATTTCCCCACACGCCTCCTGCCGAATAAAAGGCTCACCCTCCCGGACACTACCCCCAGAATCACCCCCCCCGCCCCCCCGGGGTGAATATTAAGCCCGAGAACACCGACTGTAACCAACCGCAGTGAAAAGTTGAAGTGGCAACTCATTAACCAGATTTATTTTGGGCAACTCATTAACCAGATTTTTTGTTCATTTGGTTTATGAGTTGCCAAGTGTAAATCTGGTTAATGAGTTGCCACTTCAACTTTTCACTGCGGTTGGTTACAGTCGGTGTTCTCGGGCTTAATATTCGCCCCAGGGGGGGTGTATAGCGGGCGATGGCCGGTGTGGAGTGCGTTTTTTGGGGGTTGATTTTCACTTTGCCTCGCTGGTGGAATTTGTGGGAGGCAGGCAAGGGGAATGGTGTGGGCTGGTGGGCGGCAAGGGAGATGCTTGCTTCGGGGTGTTATCCTCACTTTGGTCCGCTGGTGAGAGTAGGCAGCGGCAGGCCGGCAGGCAGGCAGGCAGGCAGGCAAGTGTGATGTAGTGTGGGGTGCAGTGCAGTGCAGTGCAGTGCTGCCCTGTCGTTTATGAAAGGTTGTAATGACACTGCTTTGCAGCTGACCATGTCCACTGATTTGTGACGCCCGTATGGAGGCTGATATCTCAGGAGGGCCGAGGCCGATTTCCTCCGGGGACGGCTCGTCGCGTGCGGCAGGACGAGGCGCAGCGGACGGTACCGAGCGCTCGGAGGTGCGGCGCTGCCCGCCGGAGGTACAGCGAAAGGCTGCAAACCGCTTTCCGCCTGCTAACTCGGCGGCCGTCAGACCGACCGACTCCGCTTTACCACCGGAGCTAGAGTCGGGCAAGGGGCACCGAAGGGTACCGGAAGGATCGCGTTCGCACGACGGGAAGTCGACTAGCGGGCCGCCGAAAGCGAGCCGGGGGCCCCCGGTTTTTCTGTCCCACCTGGAGACTGATATCTCAGGAAGGCCGAGGCCGATTTCCTCCGGGGACGGCTCGTCGCGTGCGGCAGGACGAGGCGCAGCGGACGGTACCGAGCGCTCGGAGGTGCGGCGCTGCCCGCCGGAGGTACAGCGAAAGTCTGCGAACCGCTTTCCGCCTCCTCTCACCGCACGGCTCTCCTTTTCACCCACTGGCGGATTTTCACCCTCCGACTGCTCGCTACCGTCCGCTGCGCCTGGTCCGGGCCCTGTCCGTTGTCATGTTAATGGCAGGGCGGGGCAGGACTGCTTTCACCAGGAACCCGGTTTTCTGGGTCAGAGGTTCCAGGGGACCTGTTTTGTGCGGACTTCCCTGTGTCCGTCCCTCCATGCCTTCCCCCCAGGACTTCCTTCTGAACACCTTTGTCGTTTGAGCGAGGGCCAAAAGCCTGCCTGTGAAAGGGAAGGATCAGCCGGTCGGACCCCTGCTGGTCGCTGCTGCCAGTGCAGCAGGCGTGCGTGTGTATTCGGCCTCGTGTCCAGGTCCCTCAGGGACTTGAGGCAACTCTCCCCGGTGGTCTCGTGGTCAGGACCGGGCTTCGAATCCCGGTCGGGGGGGGATGACTTTCTGCTGCAGATTAATTGGCACCTCTGAAAGAAAGTCTCCCCTCCTGAGCGTAAAGCTCCACCCTCACCACCACCACCGCCTTTTCCTCCCCTTGACAAACAGACAGACAGACAGACAGACAGTCAGTCCAGTTCGGGAGCGCAGCTTTCATTTGGAAGCAGACCCTGCTTGTTTCAAGTCAACGACGCCAAGTTATTTTGCACTTTGAATTATATCGCTACGTGCGAGCGGCACTCAGCCTTGGAGAAGAAAAAAATACCACTGAGCTGAGAAAGTTCTTTTTAAAAAGGTTTCCTTCCACAGCAGCTCTGAG
>NC_090336.1:65117586-65120086 GCF_035084215.1 Heptranchias perlo | reverse complement strand
CCAGGACTTCCTTCTGAACACCTTTGTCGTTTAATCGAGGGTCAAAAGCCTGCCTGTGAAAGGGAAGGATCAGCCGGTCAGCCCCCTGCTGGTCGCTGCTGCCAGTGCAGCAGGCGTGCGTGTCCTCGGCCTCGTGTCCAGGTCCCTCAGGGACTTGAGGCAGCTCTCCCCGGTGGTCTCGTGGTCAGGACCGGGCTTCGAATCCCAGTCGGGGGGGGATGACTTTCTGCTGCAGATTAATTGGCATGAAGGAAAGTCTCCCCTCCTGAGCGTAAAGCTCCACCCTCACCACCACCACCGCCTTTTCCTCCCCTTGACAAACGGACAGACAGACAGACAGACAGACAGTCAGTCCAGTTCGGGAGCGCAGCTTTCATTAAGCAATGGCGTTTGTGACAACTCATCGTCTGACAGGTTGATGATTTCCCCACACGCCTCCTGCCGAATAAAAGGCTCACCCTCCCGGACACTACCCCCAGAATCACCCACCCCCCCCCCCCCGGGGTGAATATTAAGCCCGAGAACACCGACTGTAACCAACCGCAGTGAAAAGTTGAAGTGGCAACTCATTAACCAGATTTATTTTGGGCAACTCATTAACCAGATTTTTTGTTCATTTGGTTTATGAGTTGCCAAGTGTAAATCTGGTTAATGAGTTGCCACTTCAACTTTTCACTGCGGTTGGTTACAGTCGGTGTTCTCGGGCTTAATATTCGCCCCAGGGGGGGTGTATAGCGGGCGATGGCCGGTGTGGAGTGCGTTTTTTGGGGGTTGATTTTCACTTTGCCTCGCTGGTGGAATTTGTGGGAGGCAGGCAAGGGGATTGGTGTGGGCTGGTGGGCGGCAAGGGAGATGCTTGCTTCGGGGTGTTATCCTCACTTTGGTCCGCTGGTGAGAGTAGGCAGCGGCAGGCAGGCAGGCAGGCAGGCAGGCAGGCAGGCAGGCAGGCAAGTGTGATGTAGTGTGGGGTGCAGTGCAGTGCGGTGCAGTGCTGCCCTGTCGTTTATGAAAGGTTGTAATGACACTGCTTTGCAGCTGACCATGTCCACTGATTTGTGACGCCCGTATGGAGGCTGATATCTCAGGAGGGCCGAGGCCGATTTCCTCCGGGGACGGCTCGTCGCGTGCGGCAGGACGAGGCGCAGCGGACGGTACCGAGCGCTCGGAGGTGCGGCGCTGCCCGCCGGAGGTACAGCGAAAGGCTGCAAACCGCTTTCCGCCTGCTAACTCGGCGGCCGTCAGACCGACCGACTCCGCTTTACCACCGGAGCTAGAGTCGGGCAAGGGGCACCGAAGGGTACCGGAAGGATCGCGTTCGCACGACGGGAAGTCGACTAGCGGGCCGCCGAAAGCGAGCCGGGGGCCCCCGGTTTTTCTGTCCCACCTGGAGACTGATATCTCAGGAAGGCCGAGGCCGATTTCCTCCGGGGACGGCTCGTCGCGTGCGGCAGGACGAGGCGCAGCGGACGGTACCGAGCGCTCGGAGGTGCGGCGCTGCCCGCCAGAGGTACAGCGAAAGTCTGCGAACCGCTTTCCGCCTCCTCTCACCGCACGGCTCTCCTTTTCACCCACTGGCGGATTTTCACCCTCCGACTGCTCGCTACCGTCCGCTGCGCCTGGTCCGGGCCCTGTCCATTGTCATGTTAATGGCAGGGCGGGGCAGGACTGCTTTCACCAGGAACCCGGTTTTCTGGGTCAGAGGTTCCAGGGGACCTGTTTTGTGCGGACTTCCCTGTGTCCGTCCCTCCCTGCCTGCCTTCCCCCCAGGACTTCCTTCTGAACACCTTTGTCGTTTGAGCGAGGGCCAAAAGCCTGCCTGTGAAAGGGAAGGATCAGCCGGTCAGCCCCCTGTTGGTCGCTGCTGCCAGTGCAGCAGGCGTGCGTGTGTATTCGGCCTCGTGTCCAGGTCCCTCAGGGACTTGAGGCAACTCTCCCCGGTGGTCTCGTGGTCAGGACCGGGCTTCGAATCCCAGTCGGGGGGGGATGACTTTCTGCTGCAGATTAATTGGCACCTCTGAAAGAAAGTCTCCCCTCCTGAGCGTAAAGCTCCACCCTCACCACCACCGGCGCCTTTTCCACCCCTTGACAAACAGACAGACAGACAGACAGTCAGTCAGTCCAGTTCGGGAGCGCAGCTTTCATTTGGAAGCAGACCCTGCTTGTTTAAAGTCAACGACGCCAAGTTATTTTGCACTTTGAATTATATCGCTCCGTGCGAGCGGCACTCAGCCTTGGAGAAGAAAAAAATACCACTGAGCTGAGAAAGTTCTTTTTAAAACGGTTTCCTTCCACAGCAGCTCTGAGTGAGAGAGAGAGAGAGAGAGAGATATCAGCTTTATTCTCAGTAATAACACACACACACACACACACACACACACACAGAGACACTGGGAAAGAGCTGTTTTTCCTTTTGAATATCTCCCCACGGGGAGCTGCACCGTTCCCAGAAACACTGCAATACTGGGTCGATGCGTAGAGTGGACAGAGCAAGCCCCTAGTC
>NC_090336.1:65107586-65112586 GCF_035084215.1 Heptranchias perlo | reverse complement strand
ACAAACAGACAGACAGACAGACAGACAGTCAGTCCAGTTCGGGAGCGCAGCTTTCATTTGGAAGCAGACCCTGCTTGTTTCAAGTCAACGACGCCAAGTTATTTTGCACTTTGAATTATATCGCTACGTGCGAGCGGCACTCAGCCTTGGAGAAGAAAAAAGTACCACTGAGCTGAGAAAGTTCTTTTTAAAACGGTTTCCTTCCACAGCAGCTCTGAGTGAGTGAGAGAGAGAGAGAGAGAGAGAGAGATATCAGCTTTATTCTCAGTAATAATACACACACACACACACACACACACACACACACACACAGAGACACTGGGAAAGAGCTGTTTTTCCTTTTGAATATCTCCCCACGGGGAGCTGCACCGTTCCCAGAAACACTGCAATACTGGGTCGATGCGTGGAGTGGACGGAGCAAGCCCCTATTCCATCTCCCTGTTCTAAAAATCAATTTAAAATAATAATAAATAATATGTGTGTGTGTGTGTGTGTGTGTCGGTGTCAGTATCAGTCAGTCAGTCAGTGTCTCTCTCTCTCTCTCTCTCTCTCTCACTCAGAGCTGCTGTGGAAGGAAACTTTTTTAAAAAGAACTTGCATATTGAAAGAAAGATGTGTCTCAAGCTGCCGGGCCCTGTCCATTGTCATGTCAATGGCAGGACTGCTTTCACCAGGAACCCGGTTTTCTGGGTCAGAGGTTCCAGGGGACCTGTTTTGTGCGGACTTCCCTGTGTCCGTCCCTCCCTGCCTGCCTTCCCCCCAGGACTTCCTTCTGAACACCTTTGTCGTTTAAAATAATAATAAATAATATGTGTGTGTGTGTGTGTGTCGGTGTCAGTATCAGTCAGTGAGTCAGTGTCTCTCTCTCTCTCTCTCTCTCTCTCACTCAGAGCTGCTGTGGAAGGAAACTTTTTTAAAAAGGACTTGCTTATTGAAAGAAAGATGTGTCTCAAGCTGCCGGGCCCTGTCCATTGTCATGTCAGTGGCAGGACTGCTTTCACCAGGAACCCTTCCCTGCCATTGCAGTGTTGATTTGGTCCTTATGCAAATTTAGGGGCGGAGCCAGCACACAAACGACCAATCACAGCAAAGTCCGCACTTTGCGAGCGCACGAGGTCGCGGCCAGCGTTCCAGTCCGCTCAGATCCAAATAAGCCCGAAAAGGAACACACTTGATCTTAGCCAAAAGGCCGAGAAGCGATACCGCGCTCGATGCGAATTGATCTCGGGTCCTGTTTGCCCTCCCTCTTTGTTCTCTGGCTGCCGGTGTTGAAAGCAGTCTCGAAGCACTGCCGTTCTCTCCCACTCTGGCCACATTTTTTGCCACCGTTTCTAATTGCAACAGTGGATGAGTTTAAAGAAGTTGCCGTTTTTTCCTTTCTTGCCAGGATTGCTTGACAGATTGGTAAATTTGCCAGTAGGCCACCAATCAGATGGGGGAGGGTTGTGTCTCAACGGACCTACGTCAGTCAGTCTCAGTCACTAACGAACTGCCGTGGAAGGAAACCTCTTTGAGTAAAACTAGTGACGTGACGTGTCTCACAGCGAGTGAGTGAGATTGCAACGGCCAATTGAGAAAGAGGTGAGGTGCTGACAATCAGCAGCTCGTGTTGAAACATTCATTCCACGGCAGGCAAGACCAATCAAAAAAAATACTGCAGATGCTGGCTCGGCTCGGCTGGCTGGCTGGCTGGCTGGCTGGCTGGAAATGGGAAATAAAAACACAAGGCGTGTTAAAGGCTGGTTAAACTGTCGAAAGAAACAAGGCGTTAATGTTTCAGAAGCGCCTATTGAAAGACGTCTCTCAAGCTGCTCCCTGACTGGGCCCTGTCCGTTGTCATGTTAATCGCTGGTTAAACTGTCGGAAGAAACAAGGCGTTAATGTTTCAGAAGTGCCTATTGAAAGGTGTCTCTCAAGCTGCTCCCTGACTGGGCCCTGTCCGTTGTCACGTTAATCCCAGGGCGGGGCGGGACTGCTTTGACCGGGAGACCTGTTTTCTGGGACGCAGGTGTGACATTCCAGGGAGGCACCTACTTTGTGCTGATTCGAAACGACCACGACAACGGCAACTTGCAGTTCTATATTACAACAACAACAACGCGCGTGTGGTAGTTGGGAGGGGCTGCGTTCGCGCTCTCCCCCCTGCATTGAAACTCAAAGTTCGATTTTCAATCCCATAGTCCACCAATCGGATGGGAGACGGTGTGTGTGTGTGTGTGTGTGTGTGTGTGTGTGTCAGTGTGTGTGTCAGTGTCAGTGTCAGTGTCAGTCAGTGTCTCTCTCTCTCTCACTCTCTCTCACTCTTACTCAGAGCTGCTGTGGAAGGAAACCTTTTTAAAAAGAACTTGCATATTGAAAAAAAGATGTGTCTCAAGCTGCCGGGGCCCTGTCCATTGTCACGTTAATGGCAGGACGGGGCAGGACTGCTTTGACCAGGAGACCTGTTTTCTGGGACGCAGGTGTGAGATTCCAGGGGACCTGCTTTGTGCTGATTTCCCTGCCTCCCTCCCTCCCCCCCAGGACTTCCTTCTGAACACCTTTGTCGTTTCAGCGAGGGCCAAAAGCCTGCCTGTGAAAGGGAAGGATCAGCCGGTCAGCCCCCTGCTGGTCGCTGCTGCCAGTGCAGCAGGCGTGCGTGTGTCCTCGGCCTCGTGTCCAGGTCCCTCAGGGACTTGAGGCAGCTCTCCCCGGTGGTCTCGTGGTCAGGACCGGGCTTCGAATCCCAGTCGGGGGGGATGGCTTTCTGCTGCAGATTAATTGGCACCTCTGAAAGAAAGTCTCCCCTCCTGAGCGGAATGCTCCACCCTCACCACCACCGCCACCGCCTTTTCCTCCCCTTGACAAACAGACAGACAGACAGACAGACAGTCAGTCCAGTTCGGGAGCGCAGCTTTCATTAAGCAATGGCGTTTGTGACAACTCATCGTCTGACAGGTTGATGATTTCCCCACACGCCTCCTGCCGAATAAAAGGCTCACCCTCCCGGACACTACCCCCAGAATCACCCCCCCCGCCCCCCCGGGGTGAATATTAAGCCCGAGAACACCGACTGTAACCAACCGCAGTGAAAAGTTGAAGTGGCAACTCATTAACCAGATTTATTTTGGGCAACTCATTAACCAGATTTTTTGTTCATTTGGTTTATGAGTTGCCAAGTGTAAATCTGGTTAATGAGTTGCCACTTCAACTTTTCACTGCGGTTGGTTACAGTCGGTGTTCTCGGGCTTAATATTCGCCCCAGGGGGGGTGTATAGCGGGCGATGGCCGGTGTGGAGTGCGTTTTTTGGGGGTTGATTTTCACTTTGCCTCGCTGGTGGAATTTGTGGGAGGCAGGCAAGGGGATTGGTGTGGGCTGGTGGGCGGCAAGGGAGATGCTTGCTTCGGGGTGTTATCCTCACTTTGGTCCGCTGGTGAGAGTAGGCAGCGGCAGGCCGGCAGGCAGGCAGGCAGGCAGGCAAGTGTGATGTAGTGTGGGGTGCAGTGCAGTGCAGTGCAGTGCTGCCCTGTCGTTTATGAAAGGTTGTAATGACACTGCTTTGCAGCTGACCATGTCCACTGATTTGTGACGCCCGTATGGAGGCTGATATCTCAGGAGGGCCGAGGCCGATTTCCTCCGGGGACGGCTCGTCGCGTGCGGCAGGACGAGGCGCAGCGGACGGTACCGAGCGCTCGGAGGTGCGGCGCTGCCCGCCGGAGGTACAGCGAAAGGCTGCAAACCGCTTTCCGCCTGCTAACTCGGCGGCCGTCAGACCGACCGACTCCGCTTTACCACCGGAGCTAGAGTCGGGCAAGGGGCACCGAAGGGTACCGGAAGGATCGCGTTCGCACGACGGGAAGTCGACTAGCGGGCCGCCGAAAGCGAGCCGGGGGCCCCCGGTTTTTCTGTCCCACCTGGAGACTGATATCTCAGGAAGGCCGAGGCCGATTTCCTCCGGGGACGGCTCGTCGCGTGCGGCAGGACGAGGCGCAGCGGACGGTACCGAGCGCTCGGAGGTGCGGCGCTGCCCGCCGGAGGTACAGCGAAAGTCTGCGAACCGCTTTCCGCCTCCTCTCACCGCACGGCTCTCCTTTTCACCCACTGGCGGATTTTCACCCTCCGACTGCTCGCTACCGTCCGCTGCGCCTGGTCCGGGCCCTGTCCGTTGTCATGTTAATGGCAGGGCGGGGCAGGACTGCTTTCACCAGGAACCCGGTTTTCTGGGTCAGAGGTTCCAGGGGACCTGTTTTGTGCGGACTTCCCTGTGTCCGTCCCTCCATGCCTTCCCCCCAGGACTTCCTTCTGAACACCTTTGTCGTTTGAGCGAGGGCCAAAAGCCTGCCTGTGAAAGGGAAGGATCAGCCGGTCGGACCCCTGCTGGTCGCTGCTGCCAGTGCAGCAGGCGTGCGTGTGTATTCGGCCTCGTGTCCAGGTCCCTCAGGGACTTGAGGCAACTCTCCCCGGTGGTCTCGTGGTCAGGACCGGGCTTCGAATCCCGGTCGGGGGGGGATGACTTTCTGCTGCAGATTAATTGGCACCTCTGAAAGAAAGTCTCCCCTCCTGAGCGTAAAGCTCCACCCTCACCACCACCACCGCCTTTTCCTCCCCTTGACAAACAGACAGACAGACAGACAGACAGTCAGTCCAGTTCGGGAGCGCAGCTTTCATTTGGAAGCAGACCCTGCTTGTTTCAAGTCAACGACGCCAAGTTATTTTGCACTTTGAATTATATCGCTACGTGCGAGCGGCACTCAGCCTTGGAGAAGAAAAAAATACCACTGAGCTGAGAAAGTTCTTTTTAAAAAGGTTTCCTTCCACAGCAGCTCTGAGTGAGAGAGAGAGAGAGAGAGAGAGATATCAGCTTTATTCTCAGTAATAATACACACACACACACACACACACACACACACACACACACAGAGACACTGGGAAAGAGCTGTTTTTCCTTTTGAATATCTCCCCACGGGGAGCTGCACCGTTCCCAGAAACACTGCAATACTGGGTCGATGCGTGGAGTGGACAG
>NC_090336.1:65100086-65105086 GCF_035084215.1 Heptranchias perlo | reverse complement strand
TCCGTCCCTCCCTGCCTGCCTTCCCCCCAGGACTTCCTTCTGAACACCTTTGTCGTTTGAGCGAGGGCCAAAAGCCTGCCTGTGAAAGGGAAGGATCAGCCGGTCAGCCCCCTGTTGGTCGCTGCTGCCAGTGCAGCAGGCGTGCGTGTCCTCGGCCTCGTGTCCAGGTCCCTCAGGGACTTGAGGCAACTCTCCCCGGTGGTCTCGTGGTCAGGACCGGGCTTCGAATCCCGGTCGGGGGGGATGACTTTCTGCTACAGATTAATTGGCACCTCTGAAAGAAAGTCTCCCCTCCTGAGCGTAAAGCTCCACCCTCACCACCACCACCGCCTTTTCCTCCCCTTGACAAACAGACAGACAGACAGACAGACAGTCAGTCCAGTTCGGGAGCGCAGCTTTCATTTGGAAGCAGACCCTGCTTGTTTCAAGTCAACGACGCCAAGTTATTTTGCACTTTGAATTATATCGCTACGTGCGAGCGGCACTCAGCCTTGGAGAAGAAAAAAGTACCACTGAGCTGAGAAAGTTCTTTTTAAAACGGTTTCCTTCCACAGCAGCTCTGAGTGAGTGAGAGAGAGAGAGAGAGAGAGAGAGATATCAGCTTTATTCTCAGTAATAATACACACACACACACACACACACACACACACACACACACAGAGACACTGGGAAAGAGCTGTTTTTCCTTTTGAATATCTCCCCACGGGGAGCTGCACCGTTCCCAGAAACACTGCAATACTGGGTCGATGCGTGGAGTGGACGGAGCAAGCCCCTATTCCATCTCCCTGTTCTAAAAATCAATTTAAAATAATAATAAATAATATGTGTGTGTGTGTGTGTGTGTGTCGGTGTCAGTATCAGTCAGTCAGTCAGTGTCTCTCTCTCTCTCTCCCTCACACTCAGAGCTGCTGTGGAAGGAAACTTTTTTAAAAAGAACTTGCATATTGAAAGAAAGATGTGTCTCAAGCTGCCGGGCCCTGTCCATTGTCCTGTCAATGGCAGGACTGCTTTCACCAGGAACCCGGTTTTGTGGGTCAGAGGTTCCAAAGGACCTGTTTTGTGCGGACTTCCCTGTGTCCGTCCCTCCCTGCCTGCCTTCCCCCCAGGACTTCCTTCTGAACAGCTTTGTCGTTTAAAATAATAATAAATAATATGTGTGTGTGTGTGTGTGTGTGTGTGTGTGTGTCGGTGTCAGTATCAGTCAGTCAGTCAGTGTCTCTCTCTCTCTCTCTCTCTCTCTCACTCAGAGCTGCTGTGGAAGGAAACTTTTTTAAAAAGAACTTGCATATTGAAAGAAAGATGTGTCTCAAGCTGCCGGGCCCTGTCCATTGTCATGTCAATGGCAGGACTGCTTTCACCAGGAACCCGGTTTTCTGGGTCAGAGGTTCCAGGGGACCTGTTTTGTGCGGACTTCCCTGTGTCCGTCCCTCCCTGCCTGCCTTCCCCCCAGGACTTCCTTCTGAACACCTTTGTCGTTTAAAATAATAATAAATAATATGTGTGTGTGTGTGTGTGTGTGTCGGTGTCAGTATCAGTCAGTGAGTCAGTGTCTCTCTCTCTCTCTCTCTCTCTCTCACTCAGAGCTGCTGTGGAAGGAAACTTTTTTAAAAAGGACTTGCTTATTGAAAGAAAGATGTGTCTCAAGCTGCCGGGCCCTGTCCATTGTCATGTCAGTGGCAGGACTGCTTTCACCAGGAACCCTTCCCTGCCATTGCAGTGTTGATTTGGTCCTTATGCAAATTTAGGGGCGGAGCCAGCACACAAACGACCAATCACAGCAAAGTCCGCACTTTGCGAGCGCACGAGGTCGCGGCCAGCGTTCCAGTCCGCTCAGATCCAAATAAGCCCGAAAAGGAACACACTTGATCTTAGCCAAAAGGCCGAGAAGCGATACCGCGCTCGATGCGAATTGATCTCGGGTCCTGTTTGCCCTCCCTCTTTGTTCTCTGGCTGCCGGTGTTGAAAGCAGTCTCGAAGCACTGCCGTTCTCTCCCACTCTGGCCACATTTTTTGCCACCGTTTCTAATTGCAACAGTGGATGAGTTTAAAGAAGTTGCCGTTTTTTCCTTTCTTGCCAGGATTGCTTGACAGATTGGTAAATTTGCCAGTAGGCCACCAATCAGATGGGGGAGGGTTGTGTCTCAACGGACCTACGTCAGTCAGTCTCAGTCACTAACGAACTGCCGTGGAAGGAAACCTCTTTGAGTAAAACTAGTGACGTGACGTGTCTCACAGCGAGTGAGTGAGATTGCAACGGCCAATTGAGAAAGAGGTGAGGTGCTGACAATCAGCAGCTCGTGTTGAAACATTCATTCCACGGCAGGCAAGACCAATCAAAAAAAATACTGCAGATGCTGGCTCGGCTCGGCTGGCTGGCTGGCTGGCTGGCTGGCTGGCTGGCTGGAAATGGGAAATAAAAACACAAGGCGTGTTAAAGGCTGGTTAAACTGTCGAAAGAAACAAGGCGTTAATGTTTCAGAAGCGCCTATTGAAAGACGTCTCTCAAGCTGCTCCCTGACTGGGCCCTGTCCGTTGTCATGTTAATCGCTGGTTAAACTGTCGGAAGAAACAAGGCGTTAATGTTTCAGAAGTGCCTATTGAAAGGTGTCTCTCAAGCTGCTCCCTGACTGGGCCCTGTCCGTTGTCACGTTAATCCCAGGGCGGGGCGGGACTGCTTTGACCGGGAGACCTGTTTTCTGGGACGCAGGTGTGACATTCCAGGGAGGCACCTACTTTGTGCTGATTCGAAACGACCACGACAACGGCAACTTGCAGTTCTATATTACAACAACAACAACGCGCGTGTGGTAGTTGGGAGGGGCTGCGTTCGCGCTCTCCCCCCTGCATTGAAACTCAAAGTTCGATTTTCAATCCCATAGTCCACCAATCGGATGGGAGACGGTGTGTGTGTGTGTGTGTGTGTGTGTGTGTGTGTCAGTGTGTGTGTCAGTGTCAGTGTCAGTGTCAGTCAGTGTCTCTCTCTCTCTCACTCTCTCTCACTCTTACTCAGAGCTGCTGTGGAAGGAAACCTTTTTAAAAAGAACTTGCATATTGAAAAAAAGATGTGTCTCAAGCTGCCGGGGCCCTGTCCATTGTCACGTTAATGGCAGGACGGGGCAGGACTGCTTTGACCAGGAGACCTGTTTTCTGGGACGCAGGTGTGAGATTCCAGGGGACCTGCTTTGTGCTGATTTCCCTGCCTCCCTCCCTCCCCCCCAGGACTTCCTTCTGAACACCTTTGTCGTTTCAGCGAGGGCCAAAAGCCTGCCTGTGAAAGGGAAGGATCAGCCGGTCAGCCCCCTGCTGGTCGCTGCTGCCAGTGCAGCAGGCGTGCGTGTGTCCTCGGCCTCGTGTCCAGGTCCCTCAGGGACTTGAGGCAGCTCTCCCCGGTGGTCTCGTGGTCAGGACCGGGCTTCGAATCCCAGTCGGGGGGGATGGCTTTCTGCTGCAGATTAATTGGCACCTCTGAAAGAAAGTCTCCCCTCCTGAGCGGAATGCTCCACCCTCACCACCACCGCCACCGCCTTTTCCTCCCCTTGACAAACAGACAGACAGACAGACAGACAGTCAGTCCAGTTCGGGAGCGCAGCTTTCATTAAGCAATGGCGTTTGTGACAACTCATCGTCTGACAGGTTGATGATTTCCCCACACGCCTCCTGCCGAATAAAAGGCTCACCCTCCCGGACACTACCCCCAGAATCACCCCCCCCGCCCCCCCGGGGTGAATATTAAGCCCGAGAACACCGACTGTAACCAACCGCAGTGAAAAGTTGAAGTGGCAACTCATTAACCAGATTTATTTTGGGCAACTCATTAACCAGATTTTTTGTTCATTTGGTTTATGAGTTGCCAAGTGTAAATCTGGTTAATGAGTTGCCACTTCAACTTTTCACTGCGGTTGGTTACAGTCGGTGTTCTCGGGCTTAATATTCGCCCCAGGGGGGGTGTATAGCGGGCGATGGCCGGTGTGGAGTGCGTTTTTTGGGGGTTGATTTTCACTTTGCCTCGCTGGTGGAATTTGTGGGAGGCAGGCAAGGGGATTGGTGTGGGCTGGTGGGCGGCAAGGGAGATGCTTGCTTCGGGGTGTTATCCTCACTTTGGTCCGCTGGTGAGAGTAGGCAGCGGCAGGCCGGCAGGCAGGCAGGCAGGCAGGCAAGTGTGATGTAGTGTGGGGTGCAGTGCAGTGCAGTGCAGTGCTGCCCTGTCGTTTATGAAAGGTTGTAATGACACTGCTTTGCAGCTGACCATGTCCACTGATTTGTGACGCCCGTATGGAGGCTGATATCTCAGGAGGGCCGAGGCCGATTTCCTCCGGGGACGGCTCGTCGCGTGCGGCAGGACGAGGCGCAGCGGACGGTACCGAGCGCTCGGAGGTGCGGCGCTGCCCGCCGGAGGTACAGCGAAAGGCTGCAAACCGCTTTCCGCCTGCTAACTCGGCGGCCGTCAGACCGACCGACTCCGCTTTACCACCGGAGCTAGAGTCGGGCAAGGGGCACCGAAGGGTACCGGAAGGATCGCGTTCGCACGACGGGAAGTCGACTAGCGGGCCGCCGAAAGCGAGCCGGGGGCCCCCGGTTTTTCTGTCCCACCTGGAGACTGATATCTCAGGAAGGCCGAGGCCGATTTCCTCCGGGGACGGCTCGTCGCGTGCGGCAGGACGAGGCGCAGCGGACGGTACCGAGCGCTCGGAGGTGCGGCGCTGCCCGCCGGAGGTACAGCGAAAGTCTGCGAACCGCTTTCCGCCTCCTCTCACCGCACGGCTCTCCTTTTCACCCACTGGCGGATTTTCACCCTCCGACTGCTCGCTACCGTCCGCTGCGCCTGGTCCGGGCCCTGTCCGTTGTCATGTTAATGGCAGGGCGGGGCAGGACTGCTTTCACCAGGAACCCGGTTTTCTGGGTCAGAGGTTCCAGGGGACCTGTTTTGTGCGGACTTCCCTGTGTCCGTCCCTCCATGCCTTCCCCCCAGGACTTCCTTCTGAACACCTTTGTCGTTTGAG
>NC_090336.1:65087586-65092586 GCF_035084215.1 Heptranchias perlo | reverse complement strand
GATTTCCTCCGGGGACGGCTCGTCGCGTGCGGCAGGACGAGGCGCAGCGGACGGTACCGAGCGCTCGGAGGTGCGGCGCTGCCCGCCGGAGGTACAGCGAAAGGCTGCAAACCGCTTTCCGCCTGCTAACTCGGCGGCCGTCAGACCGACCGACTCCGCTTTACCACCGGAGCTAGAGTCGGGCAAGGGGCACCGAAGGGTACCGGAAGGATCGCGTTCGCACGACGGGAAGTCGACTAGCGGGCCGCCGAAAGCGAGCCGGGGGCCCCCGGTTTTTCTGTCCCACCTGGAGACTGATATCTCAGGAAGGCCGAGGCCGATTTCCTCCGGGGACGGCTGGTCGCGTGCGGCAGGACGAGGCGCAGCGGACGGTACCGAGCGCTCGGAGGTGCGGCGCTGCCCGCCGGAGGTACAGCGAAAGTCTGCGAACCGCTTTCCGCCTCCTCTCACCGCACGGCTCTCCTTTTCACCCACTGGCGGATTTTCACCCTCCGACTGCTCGCTACCGTCCGCTGCGCCTGGTCCGGGCCCTGTCCATTGTCATGTTAATGGCAGGGCGGGGCAGGACTGCTTTCACCAGGAACCCGGTTTTCTGGGTCAGAGGTTCCAGGGGACCTGTTTTGTGCGGACTTCCCTGTGTCCGTCCCTCCATGCCTTCCCCCCAGGACTTCCTTCTGAACACCTTTGTCGTTTGAGCGAGGGCCAAAAGCCTGCCTGTGAAAGGGAAGGATCAGCCGGTCAGCCCCCTGTTGGTCGCTGCTGCCAGTGCAGCAGGCGTGCGTGTGTATTCGGCCTCGTGTCCAGGTCCCTCAGGGACTTGAGGCAACTCTCCCCGGTGGTCTCGTGGTCAGGACCGGGCTTCGAATCCCGGTTGGGGGGGGATGACTTTCTGCTGCAGATTAATTGGCACCTCTGAAAGAAAGTCTCCCCTCCTGAGCGTAAAGCTCCACCCTCACCACCACCACCACCGCCACCTTTTCCTCCCCTTGACAAACAGACAGACAGACAGACAGTCAGTCCAGTTCGGGAGCGCAGCTTTCATTTGGAAGCAGACCCTGCTTGTTTAAAGTCAACGACGCCAAGTTATTTTGCACTTTGAATTATATCGCTCCGTGCGAGCGGCACTCAGCCTTGGAGAAGAAAAAAATACCACTGAGCTGAGAAAGTTCTTTTTAAAAAGGTTTCCTTCCACAGCAGCTCTGAGTGAGAGAGAGAGAGAGATATCAGCTTTATTCTCAGTAATAATACACACACACACACACACACACACACACACACACACACACACAGAGACACTGGGAAAGAGCTGATTTTCCTTTTGAATATCTCCCCACGGGGAGCTGCACCGTTCCCAGAAACACTGCAATACTGGGTCGATGCGTGGAGTGGACGGAGCAAGCCCCTATTCCATCTCCCTGTTCTAAAAATCAATTAAAAATAATAATAAATAATATGTGTGTGTGTGTGTGTGTGTGTGTGTGTGTGTGTGTCGGTGTCAGTATCAGTCAGTGAGTCAGTGTCTCTCTCTCTCTCTCTCTCACTCAGAGCTGCTGTGGAAGGAAACTTTTTTAAAAAGAACTTGCATATTGAAAGAAAGATGTGTCTCAAGCTGCCGGGCCCTGTCCATTGTCATGTCAATGGCAGGACTGCTTTCACCAGGAACCCGTTTTTCTGGGTCAGAGGTTCCAGGGGACCTGTTTTGTGCGGACTTCCCTGTGTCCGTCCCTCCCTGCCTGCCTTCCCCCCAGGACTTCCTTCTGAACACCTTTGTCGTTTCAGCGAGGGCCAAAAGCCTGCCTGTGAAAGGGAAGGATCAGCCGGTCAGCCCCCTGTTGGTCGCTGCTGCCAGTGCAGCAGGCGTGCGTGTGTATTCGGCCTCGTGTCCAGGTCCCTCAGGGACTTGAGGCAACTCTCCCCGGTGGTCTCGTGGTCAGGACCGGGCTTCGAATCCCGGTCGGGGGGGATGGCTTTCTGCTGCAGATTAATTGGCACCTCTGAAAGAAAGTCTCCCCTCCTGAGCGTAAAGCTCCACCCTCACCACCACCGCCGCCTTTTCCACCCCTTGACAAACAGACAGACAGACAGACAGTCAGTCCAGTTCGGGAGCGCAGCTTTCATTTGGAAGCAGACCCTGCTTGTTTCAAGTCAACGACGCCAAGTTATTTTGCACTTTGAATTATATCGCTACGTGCGAGCGGCACTCAGCCTTGGAGAAGAAAAAAATACCACTGAGCTGAGAAAGTTCTTTTTAAAAAGGTTTCCTTCCACAGCAGCTCTGAGTGAGAGAGAGAGAGGGAGAGAGAGAGAGAGAGAGATATCAGCTTTATTCTCAGTAATAATACACACACACACACACACACACACACAGAGACACTGGGAAAGAGCTGATTTTCCTTTTGAATATCTCCCCACGGGGAGCTGCACCGTTCCCAGAAACACTGCAATACTGGGTCGATGCGTGGAGTGGACGGAGCAAGCCCCTATTCCATCTCCCTGTTCTAAAAATCAATTAAAAATAATAATAAATAATATGTGTGTGTGTGTGTGTGTGTGTGTGTGTGTGTGTGTCGGTGTCAGTATCAGTCAGTGAGTCAGTGTCTCTCTCTCTCTCTCTCTCACTCAGAGCTGCTGTGGAAGGAAACTTTTTTAAAAAGAACTTGCATATTGAAAGAAAGATGTGTCTCAAGCTGCCGGGCCCTGTCCATTGTCATGTCAATGGCAGGACTGCTTTCACCAGGAACCCGTTTTTCTGGGTCAGAGGTTCCAGGGGACCTGTTTTGTGCGGACTTCCCTGTGTCCGTCCCTCCCTGCCTGCCTTCCCCCCAGGACTTCCTTCTGAACACCTTTGTCGTTTCAGCGAGGGCCAAAAGCCTGCCTGTGAAAGGGAAGGATCAGCCGGTCAGCCCCCTGTTGGTCGCTGCTGCCAGTGCAGCAGGCGTGCGTGTGTATTCGGCCTCGTGTCCAGGTCCCTCAGGGACTTGAGGCAACTCTCCCCGGTGGTCTCGTGGTCAGGACCGGGCTTCGAATCCCGGTCGGGGGGGATGGCTTTCTGCTGCAGATTAATTGGCACCTCTGAAAGAAAGTCTCCCCTCCTGAGCGTAAAGCTCCACCCTCACCACCACCGCCGCCTTTTCCACCCCTTGACAAACAGACAGACAGACAGACAGTCAGTCCAGTTCGGGAGCGCAGCTTTCATTTGGAAGCAGACCCTGCTTGTTTCAAGTCAACGACGCCAAGTTATTTTGCACTTTGAATTATATCGCTACGTGCGAGCGGCACTCAGCCTTGGAGAAGAAAAAAATACCACTGAGCTGAGAAAGTTCTTTTTAAAAAGGTTTCCTTCCACAGCAGCTCTGAGTGAGAGAGAGAGAGGGAGAGAGAGAGAGAGAGAGATATCAGCTTTATTCTCAGTAATAATACACACACACACACACACACACACACAGAGACACTGGGAAAGAGCTGATTTTCCTTTTGAATATCTCCCCACGGGGAGCTGCACCGTTCCCAGAGACACTGCAATACTGGGTCGATGCGTGGAGTGGACGGAGCAAGCCCCTATTCCATCTCCCTGTTCTAAAAATCAATTAAAAATAATAATAAATAATATGTGTGTGTGTGTGTGTGTGTGTGTGTGTGTGTGTCGGTGTCAGTATCAGTCAGTGAGTCAGTGTCTCTCTCTCTCTCTCTCTCTCTCTCTCACTCAGAGCTGCTGTGGAAGGAAACTTTTTTAAAAAGGACTTGCATATTGAAAGAAAGATGTGTCTCAAGCTGCCGGGCCCTGTCCATTGTCATGTCAATGGCAGGACTGCTTTCACCAGGAACCCGTTTTTCTGGGTCAGAGGTTCCAGGGGACCTGTTTTGTGCGGACTTCCCTGTGTCCGTCCCTCCCTGCCTGCCTTCCCCCCAGGACTTCCTTCTGAACACCTTTGTCGTTTGAGCGAGGGCCAAAAGCCTGCCTGTGAAAGGGAAGGATCAGCCGGTCAGCCCCCTGTTGGTCGCTGCTGCCAGTGCAGCAGGCGTGCGTGTGTATTCGGCCTCGTGTCCAGGTCCCTCAGGGACTTGAGGCAACTCTCCCCGGTGGTCATGTGGTCAGGACCGGGCTTCGAATCCCGGTCGGGGGGGATGACTTTCTGCTGCAGATTAATTGGCACCTCTGAAAGAAAGTCTCCCCTCCTGAGCGTAAAGCTCCACCCTCACCACCACCGCCGCCTTTTCCACCCCTTGACAAACAGACAGACAGACAGACAGACAGTCAGTCCAGTTCGGGAGCGCAGCTTTCATTTGGAAGCAGACCCTGCTTGTTTCAAGTCAACGACGCCAAGTTATTTTGCACTTTGAATTATATCGCTACGTGCGAGCGGCACTCAGCCTTGGAGAAGAAAAAAATACCACTGAGCTGAGAAAGGTCTTTTTAAAACGGTTTCCTTCCACAGCAGCTCTGAGTGAGAGAGAGAGAGAGAGAGAGAGATATCAGCTTTATTCTCAGTAATAATACACACACACACACACACACACACTCAGAGACACTGGGAAAGAGCTGTTTTTCCTTTTGAATATCTCCCCACAGGGAGCTGCACCGTTCCCAGAAACACTGCAATACTGGGTCGATGCGTGGAGTGGACAGAGCAAGCCCCTTTTCCATCTCCCTGTTCTAAAAATCAATTTAAAATAATAATAAATAATATGTGTGTGTGTGTGTGTGTGTGTGTCGGTGTCAGTATCAGTCAGTCAGTCAGTGTCTCTCTCTCTCTCTCCCTCACACTCAGAGCTGCTGTGGAAGGAAACTTTTTTAAAAAGAACTTGCATATTGAAAGAAAGATGTGTCTCAAGCTGCCGGGCCCTGTCCATTGTCATGTCAATGGCAGGACTGCTTTCACCAGGAACCCGGTTTTGTGGGTCAGAGGATCCAAAGGACCTGTTTTGTGCGGACTTCCCTGTGTCCGTCCCTCCCTGCCTGCCTTCCCCCCAGGACTTCCTTCTGAACAGCTTTGTCGTTT
>NC_090336.1:65067586-65077586 GCF_035084215.1 Heptranchias perlo | reverse complement strand
CTCACTCAGAGCTGCTGTGGAAGGAAACTTTTTTAAAAAGAACTTGCTTATTGAAAGAAAGATGTGTCTCAAGCTGCCGGGCCCTGTCCATTGTCCTGTCAATGGCAGGACTGCTTTCACCAGGAACCCGTTTTTCTGGGTCAGAGGTTCCAGGGGACCTGTTTTGTGCGGACTTCCCTGTGTCCGTCCCTCCCTGCCTGCCTTCCCCCCAGGACTTCCTTCTGAACACCTTTGTCGTTTCAGCGAGGGCCAAAAGCCTGCCTGTGAAAGGGAAGGATCAGCCGGTCAGCCCCCTGCTGGTCGCTGCTGCCAGTGCAGCAGGCGTGCGTGTGTATTCGGCCTCGTGTCCAGGTCCCTCAGGGACTTGAGGCAACTCTCCCCGGTGGTCTTGTGGTCAGGACCGGGCTTCGAATCCCGGTCGGGGGGGATGACTTTCTGCTACAGATTAATTGGCACCTCTGAAAGAAAGTCTCCCCTCCTGAGCGTATAGCTCCACCCTCACCACCACCGCCGCCTTTTCCTCCCCTTGACAAGCAGACAGACAGACAGACAGACAGTCCAGTTCGGGAGCGCAGCTTTCATTTGGAAGCAGACCCTGCTTGTTTAAAGTCAACGACGCCAAGTTATTTTGCACTTTGAATTATATCGCTACGTGCGAGCGGCACTCAGCCTTGGAGAAGAAAAAAATACCACTGAGCTGAGAAAGTTCTTTTTAAAACGGTTTCCTTCCACAGCAGCTCTGAGTGAGAGAGAGAGAGAGAGAGAGAGATATCAGCTTTATTCTCAGTAATAAAACACACACACACACACACACACACACAGAGACACTGGGAAAGAGCTGTTTTTCCTTTTGAATATCTCCCCACGGGGAGCTGCACCGTTCCCAGAAACACTGCAATACTGGGTCGATGCGTGGAGTGGACGGAGCAAGCCCCTATTCCATCTCCCTGTTCGAAAAATCAATTTAAAATAATAATAAATAATATGTGTGTGTGTGTGTGTGTGTGTGTGTCGGTGTCAGTATCAGTCAGTGAGTCAGTGTCTCTCTCTCTCTCTCTCTCTCTCTCACTCATAGCTGCTGTGGAAGGAAACTTTTTAAAAAAGAACTTGCTTATTGAAAGAAAGATGTGTCTCAAGCTGCCGGGCCCTGTCCATTGTCATGTCAATGGCAGGACTGCTTTCACCAGGAACCCGTTTTTCTGGGTCAGAGGTTCCAGGGGACCTGTTTTGTGCGGACTTCCCTGTGTCCGTCCCTCCCTGCCTGCCTTCCCCCCAGGACTTCCTTCTGAACACCTTTGTCGTTTGAGCGAGGGCCAAAAGCCTGCCTGTGAAAGGGAAGGATCAGCCGGTCAGCCCCCTGTTGGTCGCTGCTGCCAGTGCAGCAGGCGTGCGTGTGTCCTCGGCCTCGTGTCCAGGTCCCTCAGGGACTTGAGGCAACTCTCCCCGGTGGTCTCGTGGTCAGGACCGGGCTTCGAATCCCGGTCGGGGGGGATGACTTTCTGCTACAGATTAATTGGCACCTCTGAAAGAAAGTCTCCCCTCCTGAGCGTAAAGCTCCACCCTCACCACCACCGCCGCCTTTTCCACCCCTTGACAAACGGACAGACAGACAGACAGACAGACAGTCAGTCAGTCCAGTTCGGGAGCGCAGCTTTCATTTGGAAGCAGACCCTGCTTGTTTAAAGTCAACGACGCCAAGTTATTTTGCACTTTGAATTATATCGCTACGTGCGAGCGGCACTCAGCCTTGGAGAAGAAAGAAATACCACTGAGCTGAGAAAGTTCTTTTTAAAAAGGTTTCCTTCCACAGCAGCTCTGAGTGAGAGAGAGAGAGAGATCAGCTTTATTCTCAGTAATAACACACACACACACACACACACACACAGAGACACTGGGAAAGAGCTGTTTTTCCTTTTGAATATCTCCCCACGGGGAGCTGCACCGTTCCCAGAAACACTGCAATACTGGGTCGATGCGTGGAGTGGACAGAGCAAGCCCCTAGTCCATCTCCCTGTTCTAAAAATCAATTTAAAATAATAATAAATAATATGTGTGTGTGTGTGTGTGTCGGTGTCAGTATCAGTCAGTGTCTCTCTCTCTCTCTCTCTCACTCAGAGCTGCTGTGGAAGGAAACTTTTTTAAAAAGAACTTGCTTATTGAAAGAAAGATGTGTCTCAAGCTGCCGGGCCCTGTCCATTGTCATGTCAGTGGCAGGACTGCTTTCACCAGGAACCCGTTTTTCTGGGTCAGAGGTTCCAGGGGACCTGTTTTGTGCGGACTTCCCTGTGTCCGTCCCTCCCTGCCTGCCTTCCCCCCAGGACTTCCTTCTGAACACCTTTGTCGTTTAAAATAATAATAAATAATATGTGTGTGTGTGTGTGTGTGTCGGTGTCAGTATCAGTCAGTGAGTCAGTGTCTCTCTCTCTCTCTCTCTCTCTCTCACACTCAGAGCTGCTGTGGAAGGAAACTTTTTTAAAAAGAACTTGCTTATTGAAAGAAAGATGTGTCTCAAGCTGCCGGGCCCTGTCCATTGTCATGTCAGTGGCAGGACTGCTTTCACCAGGAACCCTTCCCTGCCATTGCAGTGTTGATTTGGTCCTTATGCAAATTTAGGGGCGGAGCCAGCACACAAACGACCAATCACAGCAAAGTCCGCACTTTGCGAGCGCACGAGGTCGCGGCCAGCGTTCCAGTCCGCTCAGATCCAAATAAGCCCGAAAAGGAACACGCTCGATCTTAGCCAAAAGGCCGAGAAGCGATACCGCACTCGATGCGAATTGATCTCGGGTCCTGTTTGCCCTCCCTCTTTGTTCTCTGGCTGCCGGTGTTGAAAGCAGTCTCGAAGCACTGCCGTTCTCTCCCACTCTGGCCACATTTTTTGCCACCGTTTCTAATTGCAACAGTGGATGAGTTTAAAGAAGTTGCCGTTTTTTCCTTTCTTGCCAGGATTGCTTGACAGATTGGTAAATTTGCCAGTAGGCCACCAATCAGATGGGAGAGGGTTGTGTCTCAACGGACCTCCGTCAGTCAGTCTCAGTCACTAACGAACTGCCGTGGAAGGAAACCTCTTTGAGTAAAACTAGTGACGTGACGTGTCTCACAATGAGCGAGCGAGTGAGATTGCAACGGCCAATTGAGAAAGAGGTGAGGTGCTGACAATCAGCAGCTCGTGTTGAAACATTCATTCCACGGCAGGCAAGACCAATCAAAAAAAATACTGCAGATGCTGGCTCGGCTCGGCTGGCTGGCTGGCTGGCTGGCTGGCTGGCTGGCTGGCTGGAAATGGGAAATAAAAACACAAGGCGTGTTAAAGGCTGGTTAAACTGTCGAAAGAAACAAGGCGTTAATGTTTCAGAAGCGCCTATTGAAAGGTGTCTCTCAAGCTGCTCCCTGACTGGGCCCTGTCCGTTGTCATGTTAATCGCTGGTTAAACTGTCGGAAGAAACAAGGCGTTAATGTTTCAGAAGCGCCTATTGAAAGGTGTCTCTCAAGCTGCTCCCTGACTGGGCCCTGTCCGTTGTCATGTTAATCCCAGGGCGGGGCGGGACTGCTTTGACCGGGAGACCTGTTTTCTGGGACGCAGGTGTGACATTCCAGGGAGGCACCTACTTTGTGCTGATTCGAAACGACCACGACAACGGCAACTTGCAGTTCTATATTACAACAACAACAACGCGCGTGTGGTAGTTGGGAGGGGCTGCGTTCGCGCTCTCCCCCCTGCATTGAAACTCAAAGTTCGATTTTCAATCCCATAGTCCACCAATCGGATGGGAGACGGTGTGTGTGTGTGTGTGTGTGTGTGTGTGTGTGTGTGTGTGTCAGTGTCAGTGTCAGTGTCAGTGTCAGTCTCTCTCTCTCTCTCTCTCTCTCTCACTCTTACTCAGAGCTGCTGTGGAAGGAAACCTTTTTAAAAAGAACTTGCATATTGAAAAAAAGATGTGTCTCAAGCTGCCGGGCCCTGTCCATTGTCACGTTAATGGCAGGACGGGGCAGGACTGCTTTGACCAGGAGACCTGTTTTCTGGGACGCAGGTGTGAGATTCCAGGGGACCTGCTTTGTGCTGATTTCCCTGCCTCCCTCCCTCCCCCCCAGGACTTCCTTCTGAACACCTTTGTCGTTTGAGCGAGGGCCAAAAGCCTGCCTGTGAAAGGGAAGGATCAGCCGGTCAGCCCCCTGCTGGTCGCTGCTGCCAGTGCAGCAGGCGTGCGTGTGTCCTCGGCCTCGTGTCCAGGTCCCTCAGGGACTTGAGGCAGCTCTCCCCGGTGGTCTCGTGGTCAGGACCGGGCTTCGAATCCCGGTCGGGGGGGGATGACTTTCTGCTGCAGATTAATTGGCATGAAGGAAAGTCTCCCCTCCTGAGCGTAAAGCTCCACCCTCACCACCACCACCGCCTTTTCCTCCCCTTGACAAACGGACAGACAGACAGTCAGACAGTCAGTCCAGTTCGGGAGCGCAGCTTTCATTAAGCAATGGCATTTGTGACAACTCATCGTCTGACAGGTTGATGATTTCCCCACACGCCTCCTGCCGAATAAAAGGCTCACCCTCCCGGACACTACCCCCAGAATCACCCACCCCGCCCCCCCGGGGTGAATATTAAGCCCGAGAACACCGACTGTAACCAACCGCAGTGAAAAGTTGAAGTGGCAACTCATTAACCAGATTTATTTTGGGCAACTCATTAACCAGATTTTTTGTTCATTTGGTTTATGAGTTGCCAAGTGTAAATCTGGTTAATGAGTTGCCACTTCAACTTTTCACTGCGGTTGGTTACAGTCGGTGTTCTCGGGCTTAATATTCGCCCCGGGGGGGGGGGGGGGGGGGTGTATAGCGGGCGATGGCCGGTGTGGAGTGCGTTTTTTGGGGGTTGATTTTCACTTTGCCTCGCTGGTGGAATTTGTGGGAGGCAGGCAAGGGGAATGGTGTGGGCTGGTGGGCGGCAAGGGAGATGCTTGCTTCGGGGTGTTATCCTCACTTTGGTCCGCTGGTGAGAGTAGGCAGCGGCAGGCCGGCAGGCAGGCAGGCAGGCAAGTGTGATGTAGTGTGGGGTGCAGTGCAGTGCGGTGCGGTGCTGCCCTGTCGTTTATGAAAGGTTGTAATGACACTGCTTTGCAGCTGACCATGTCCACTGATTTGTGACGCCCGTATGGAGGCTGATATCTCAGGAGGGCCGAGGCCGATTTCCTCCGGGGACGGCTCGTCGCGTGCGGCAGGACGAGGCGCAGCGGACGGTACCGAGCGCTCGGAGGTGCGGCGCTGCCCGCCGGAGGTACAGCGAAAGGCTGCAAACCGCTTTCCGCCTGCTAACTCGGCGGCCGTCAGACCGACCGACTCCGCTTTACCACCGGAGCTAGAGTCGGGCAAGGGGCACCGAAGGGTACCGGAAGGATCGCGTTCGCACGACGGGAAGTCGACTAGCGGGCCGCCGAAAGCGAGCCGGGGGCCCCCGGTTTTTCTGTCCCACCTGGAGACTGATATCTCAGGAAGGCCGAGGCCGATTTCCTCCGGGGACGGCTCGTCGCGTGCGGCAGGACGAGGCGCAGCGGACGGTACCGAGCGCTCGGAGGTGCGGCGCTGCCCGCCGGAGGTACAGCGAAAGTCTGCGAACCGCTTTCCGCCTCCTCTCACCGCACGGCTCTCCTTTTCACCCACTGGCGGATTTTCACCCTCCGACTGCTCGCTACCGTCCGCTGCGCCTGGTCCGGGCCCTGTCCATTGTCATGTTAATGGCAGGGCGGGGCAGGACTGCTTTCACCAGGAACCCGGTTTTCTGGGTCAGAGGTTCCAGGGGACCTGTTTTGTGCGGACTTCCCTGTGTCCGTCCCTCCATGCCTTCCCCCCAGGACTTCCTTCTGAACACCTTTGTCGTTTGAGCGAGGGCCAAAAGCCTGCCTGTGAAAGGGAAGGATCAGCCGGTCAGCCCCCTGTTGGTCGCTGCTGCCAGTGCAGCAGGCGTGCGTGTGTATTCGGCCTCGTGTCCAGGTCCCTCAGGGACTTGAGGCAACTCTCCCCGGTGGTCTCGTGGTCAGGACCGGGCTTCGAATCCCGGTTGGGGGGGGATGACTTTCTGCTGCAGATTAATTGGCACCTCTGAAAGAAAGTCTCCCCTCCTGAGCGTAAAGCTCCACCCTCACCACCACCACCACCGCCACCTTTTCCTCCCCTTGACAAACAGACAGACAGACAGACAGACAGACAGTCAGTCCAGTTCGGGAGCGCAGCTTTCATTTGGAAGCAGACCCTGCTTGTTTAAAGTCAACGACGCCAAGTTATTTTGCACTTTGAATTATATCGCTCCGTGCGAGCGGCACTCAGCCTTGGAGAAGAAAAAAATACCACTGAGCTGAGAAAGTTCTTTTTAAAAAGGTTTCCTTCCACAGCAGCTCTGAGTGAGAGAGAGAGAGAGATATCAGCTTTATTCTCAGTAATAATACACACACACACACACACACACACACACACACACACACACACAGAGACACTGGGAAAGAGCTGATTTTCCTTTTGAATATCTCCCCACGGGGAGCTGCACCGTTCCCAGAAACACTGCAATACTGGGTCGATGCGTGGAGTGGACGGAGCAAGCCCCTATTCCATCTCCCTGTTCTAAAAATCAATTAAAAATAATAATAAATAATATGTGTGTGTGTGTGTGTGTGTGTGTGTGTGTGTGTGTCGGTGTCAGTATCAGTCAGTGAGTCAGTGTCTCTCTCTCTCTCTCTCTCACTCAGAGCTGCTGTGGAAGGAAACTTTTTTAAAAAGAACTTGCATATTGAAAGAAAGATGTGTCTCAAGCTGCCGGGCCCTGTCCATTGTCATGTCAATGGCAGGACTGCTTTCACCAGGAACCCGTTTTTCTGGGTCAGAGGTTCCAGGGGACCTGTTTTGTGCGGACTTCCCTGTGTCCGTCCCTCCCTGCCTGCCTTCCCCCCAGGACTTCCTTCTGAACACCTTTGTCGTTTCAGCGAGGGCCAAAAGCCTGCCTGTGAAAGGGAAGGATCAGCCGGTCAGCCCCCTGTTGGTCGCTGCTGCCAGTGCAGCAGGCGTGCGTGTGTATTCGGCCTCGTGTCCAGGTCCCTCAGGGACTTGAGGCAACTCTCCCCGGTGGTCTCGTGGTCAGGACCGGGCTTCGAATCCCGGTCGGGGGGGATGGCTTTCTGCTGCAGATTAATTGGCACCTCTGAAAGAAAGTCTCCCCTCCTGAGCGTAAAGCTCCACCCTCACCACCACCGCCGCCTTTTCCACCCCTTGACAAACAGACAGACAGACAGACAGTCAGTCCAGTTCGGGAGCGCAGCTTTCATTTGGAAGCAGACCCTGCTTGTTTCAAGTCAACGACGCCAAGTTATTTTGCACTTTGAATTATATCGCTACGTGCGAGCGGCACTCAGCCTTGGAGAAGAAAAAAATACCACTGAGCTGAGAAAGTTCTTTTTAAAAAGGTTTCCTTCCACAGCAGCTCTGAGTGAGAGAGAGAGAGGGAGAGAGAGAGAGAGAGAGATATCAGCTTTATTCTCAGTAATAATACACACACACACACACACACACACACAGAGACACTGGGAAAGAGCTGATTTTCCTTTTGAATATCTCCCCACGGGGAGCTGCACCGTTCCCAGAAACACTGCAATACTGGGTCGATGCGTGGAGTGGACGGAGCAAGCCCCTATTCCATCTCCCTGTTCTAAAAATCAATTAAAAATAATAATAAATAATATGTGTGTGTGTGTGTGTGTGTGTGTGTGTGTGTGTGTCGGTGTCAGTATCAGTCAGTGAGTCAGTGTCTCTCTCTCTCTCTCTCTCACTCAGAGCTGCTGTGGAAGGAAACTTTTTTAAAAAGAACTTGCATATTGAAAGAAAGATGTGTCTCAAGCTGCCGGGCCCTGTCCATTGTCATGTCAATGGCAGGACTGCTTTCACCAGGAACCCGTTTTTCTGGGTCAGAGGTTCCAGGGGACCTGTTTTGTGCGGACTTCCCTGTGTCCGTCCCTCCCTGCCTGCCTTCCCCCCAGGACTTCCTTCTGAACACCTTTGTCGTTTCAGCGAGGGCCAAAAGCCTGCCTGTGAAAGGGAAGGATCAGCCGGTCAGCCCCCTGTTGGTCGCTGCTGCCAGTGCAGCAGGCGTGCGTGTGTATTCGGCCTCGTGTCCAGGTCCCTCAGGGACTTGAGGCAACTCTCCCCGGTGGTCTCGTGGTCAGGACCGGGCTTCGAATCCCGGTCGGGGGGGATGGCTTTCTGCTGCAGATTAATTGGCACCTCTGAAAGAAAGTCTCCCCTCCTGAGCGTAAAGCTCCACCCTCACCACCACCGCCGCCTTTTCCACCCCTTGACAAACAGACAGACAGACAGACAGTCAGTCCAGTTCGGGAGCGCAGCTTTCATTTGGAAGCAGACCCTGCTTGTTTCAAGTCAACGACGCCAAGTTATTTTGCACTTTGAATTATATCGCTACGTGCGAGCGGCACTCAGCCTTGGAGAAGAAAAAAATACCACTGAGCTGAGAAAGTTCTTTTTAAAAAGGTTTCCTTCCACAGCAGCTCTGAGTGAGAGAGAGAGAGGGAGAGAGAGAGAGAGAGAGATATCAGCTTTATTCTCAGTAATAATACACACACACACACACACACACACACAGAGACACTGGGAAAGAGCTGATTTTCCTTTTGAATATCTCCCCACGGGGAGCTGCACCGTTCCCAGAGACACTGCAATACTGGGTCGATGCGTGGAGTGGACGGAGCAAGCCCCTATTCCATCTCCCTGTTCTAAAAATCAATTAAAAATAATAATAAATAATATGTGTGTGTGTGTGTGTGTGTGTGTGTGTGTGTGTGTGTCGGTGTCAGTATCAGTCAGTGAGTCAGTGTCTCTCTCTCTCTCTCTCTCTCTCTCTCACTCAGAGCTGCTGTGGAAGGAAACTTTTTTAAAAAGGACTTGCATATTGAAAGAAAGATGTGTCTCAAGCTGCCGGGCCCTGTCCATTGTCATGTCAATGGCAGGACTGCTTTCACCAGGAACCCGTTTTTCTGGGTCAGAGGTTCCAGGGGACCTGTTTTGTGCGGACTTCCCTGTGTCCGTCCCTCCCTGCCTGCCTTCCCCCCAGGACTTCCTTCTGAACACCTTTGTCGTTTGAGCGAGGGCCAAAAGCCTGCCTGTGAAAGGGAAGGATCAGCCGGTCAGCCCCCTGTTGGTCGCTGCTGCCAGTGCAGCAGGCGTGCGTGTGTATTCGGCCTCGTGTCCAGGTCCCTCAGGGACTTGAGGCAACTCTCCCCGGTGGTCATGTGGTCAGGACCGGGCTTCGAATCCCGGTCGGGGGGGATGACTTTCTGCTGCAGATTAATTGGCACCTCTGAAAGAAAGTCTCCCCTCCTGAGCGTAAAGCTCCACCCTCACCACCACCGCCGCCTTTTCCACCCCTTGACAAACAGACAGACAGACAGACAGACAGTCAGTCCAGTTCGGGAGCGCAGCTTTCATTTGGAAGCAGACCCTGCTTGTTTCAAGTCAACGACGCCAAGTTATTTTGCACTTTGAATTATATCGCTACGTGCGAGCGGCACTCAGCCTTGGAGAAGAAAAAAATACCACTGAGCTGAGAAAGGTCTTTTTAAAACGGTTTCCTTCCACAGCAGCTCTGAGTGAGAGAGAGAGAGAGAGAGAGAGATATCAGCTTTATTCTCAGTAATAATACACACACACACACACACACACACTCAGAGACACTGGGAAAGAGCTGTTTTTCCTTTTGAATATCTCCCCACAGGGAGCTGCACCGTTCCCAGAAACACTGCAATACTGGGTCGATGCGTGGAGTGGACAGAGCAAGCCCCTTTTCCATCTCCCTGTTCTAAAAATCAATTTAAAATAATAATAAATAATATGTGTGTGTGTGTGTGTGTGTGTGTCGGTGTCAGTATCAGTCAGTCAGTCAGTGTCTCTCTCTCTCTCTCCCTCACACTCAGAGCTGCTGTGGAAGGAAACTTTTTTAAAAAGAACTTGCATA
>NC_090336.1:65057586-65062586 GCF_035084215.1 Heptranchias perlo | reverse complement strand
CCCTCACCACCACCACCGCCTTTTCCTCCCCTTGACAAACGGACAGACAGACAGTCAGACAGTCAGTCCAGTTCGGGAGCGCAGCTTTCATTAAGCAATGGCATTTGTGACAACTCATCGTCTGACAGGTTGATGATTTCCCCACACGCCTCCTGCCGAATAAAAGGCTCACCCTCCCGGACACTACCCCCAGAATCACCCACCCCGCCCCCCCGGGGTGAATATTAAGCCCGAGAACACCGACTGTAACCAACCGCAGTGAAAAGTTGAAGTGGCAACTCATTAACCAGATTTATTTTGGGCAACTCATTAACCAGATTTTTTGTTCATTTGGTTTATGAGTTGCCAAGTGTAAATCTGGTTAATGAGTTGCCACTTCAACTTTTCACTGCGGTTGGTTACAGTCGGTGTTCTCGGGCTTAATATTCGCCCCGGGGGGGGGGGGGGGGGGGTGTATAGCGGGCGATGGCCGGTGTGGAGTGCGTTTTTTGGGGGTTGATTTTCACTTTGCCTCGCTGGTGGAATTTGTGGGAGGCAGGCAAGGGGAATGGTGTGGGCTGGTGGGCGGCAAGGGAGATGCTTGCTTCGGGGTGTTATCCTCACTTTGGTCCGCTGGTGAGAGTAGGCAGCGGCAGGCCGGCAGGCAGGCAGGCAGGCAAGTGTGATGTAGTGTGGGGTGCAGTGCAGTGCGGTGCGGTGCTGCCCTGTCGTTTATGAAAGGTTGTAATGACACTGCTTTGCAGCTGACCATGTCCACTGATTTGTGACGCCCGTATGGAGGCTGATATCTCAGGAGGGCCGAGGCCGATTTCCTCCGGGGACGGCTCGTCGCGTGCGGCAGGACGAGGCGCAGCGGACGGTACCGAGCGCTCGGAGGTGCGGCGCTGCCCGCCGGAGGTACAGCGAAAGTCTGCGAACCGCTTTCCGCCTCCTCTCACCGCACGGCTCTCCTTTTCACCCACTGGCGGATTTTCACCCTCCGACTGCTCGCTACCGTCCGCTGCGCCTGGTCCGGGCCCTGTCCATTGTCATGTTAATGGCAGGGCGGGGCAGGACTGCTTTCACCAGGAACCCGGTTTTCTGGGTCAGAGGTTCCAGGGGACCTGTTTTGTGCGGACTTCCCTGTGTCCGTCCCTCCATGCCTTCCCCCCAGGACTTCCTTCTGAACACCTTTGTCGTTTGAGCGAGGGCCAAAAGCCTGCCTGTGAAAGGGAAGGATCAGCCGGTCAGCCCCCTGTTGGTCGCTGCTGCCAGTGCAGCAGGCGTGCGTGTGTATTCGGCCTCGTGTCCAGGTCCCTCAGGGACTTGAGGCAACTCTCCCCGGTGGTCTCGTGGTCAGGACCGGGCTTCGAATCCCGGTTGGGGGGGGATGACTTTCTGCTGCAGATTAATTGGCACCTCTGAAAGAAAGTCTCCCCTCCTGAGCGTAAAGCTCCACCCTCACCACCACCACCACCGCCACCTTTTCCTCCCCTTGACAAACAGACAGACAGACAGACAGACAGACAGTCAGTCCAGTTCGGGAGCGCAGCTTTCATTTGGAAGCAGACCCTGCTTGTTTAAAGTCAACGACGCCAAGTTATTTTGCACTTTGAATTATATCGCTCCGTGCGAGCGGCACTCAGCCTTGGAGAAGAAAAAAATACCACTGAGCTGAGAAAGTTCTTTTTAAAAAGGTTTCCTTCCACAGCAGCTCTGAGTGAGAGAGAGAGAGAGATATCAGCTTTATTCTCAGTAATAATACACACACACACACACACACACACACACACACACACACACACAGAGACACTGGGAAAGAGCTGATTTTCCTTTTGAATATCTCCCCACGGGGAGCTGCACCGTTCCCAGAAACACTGCAATACTGGGTCGATGCGTGGAGTGGACGGAGCAAGCCCCTATTCCATCTCCCTGTTCTAAAAATCAATTAAAAATAATAATAAATAATATGTGTGTGTGTGTGTGTGTGTGTGTGTGTGTGTGTGTCGGTGTCAGTATCAGTCAGTGAGTCAGTGTCTCTCTCTCTCTCTCTCTCACTCAGAGCTGCTGTGGAAGGAAACTTTTTTAAAAAGAACTTGCATATTGAAAGAAAGATGTGTCTCAAGCTGCCGGGCCCTGTCCATTGTCATGTCAATGGCAGGACTGCTTTCACCAGGAACCCGTTTTTCTGGGTCAGAGGTTCCAGGGGACCTGTTTTGTGCGGACTTCCCTGTGTCCGTCCCTCCCTGCCTGCCTTCCCCCCAGGACTTCCTTCTGAACACCTTTGTCGTTTCAGCGAGGGCCAAAAGCCTGCCTGTGAAAGGGAAGGATCAGCCGGTCAGCCCCCTGTTGGTCGCTGCTGCCAGTGCAGCAGGCGTGCGTGTGTATTCGGCCTCGTGTCCAGGTCCCTCAGGGACTTGAGGCAACTCTCCCCGGTGGTCTCGTGGTCAGGACCGGGCTTCGAATCCCGGTCGGGGGGGATGGCTTTCTGCTGCAGATTAATTGGCACCTCTGAAAGAAAGTCTCCCCTCCTGAGCGTAAAGCTCCACCCTCACCACCACCGCCGCCTTTTCCACCCCTTGACAAACAGACAGACAGACAGACAGTCAGTCCAGTTCGGGAGCGCAGCTTTCATTTGGAAGCAGACCCTGCTTGTTTCAAGTCAACGACGCCAAGTTATTTTGCACTTTGAATTATATCGCTACGTGCGAGCGGCACTCAGCCTTGGAGAAGAAAAAAATACCACTGAGCTGAGAAAGTTCTTTTTAAAAAGGTTTCCTTCCACAGCAGCTCTGAGTGAGAGAGAGAGAGGGAGAGAGAGAGAGAGAGAGATATCAGCTTTATTCTCAGTAATAATACACACACACACACACACACACACACAGAGACACTGGGAAAGAGCTGATTTTCCTTTTGAATATCTCCCCACGGGGAGCTGCACCGTTCCCAGAAACACTGCAATACTGGGTCGATGCGTGGAGTGGACGGAGCAAGCCCCTATTCCATCTCCCTGTTCTAAAAATCAATTAAAAATAATAATAAATAATATGTGTGTGTGTGTGTGTGTGTGTGTGTGTGTGTGTGTCGGTGTCAGTATCAGTCAGTGAGTCAGTGTCTCTCTCTCTCTCTCTCTCACTCAGAGCTGCTGTGGAAGGAAACTTTTTTAAAAAGAACTTGCATATTGAAAGAAAGATGTGTCTCAAGCTGCCGGGCCCTGTCCATTGTCATGTCAATGGCAGGACTGCTTTCACCAGGAACCCGTTTTTCTGGGTCAGAGGTTCCAGGGGACCTGTTTTGTGCGGACTTCCCTGTGTCCGTCCCTCCCTGCCTGCCTTCCCCCCAGGACTTCCTTCTGAACACCTTTGTCGTTTCAGCGAGGGCCAAAAGCCTGCCTGTGAAAGGGAAGGATCAGCCGGTCAGCCCCCTGTTGGTCGCTGCTGCCAGTGCAGCAGGCGTGCGTGTGTATTCGGCCTCGTGTCCAGGTCCCTCAGGGACTTGAGGCAACTCTCCCCGGTGGTCTCGTGGTCAGGACCGGGCTTCGAATCCCGGTCGGGGGGGATGGCTTTCTGCTGCAGATTAATTGGCACCTCTGAAAGAAAGTCTCCCCTCCTGAGCGTAAAGCTCCACCCTCACCACCACCGCCGCCTTTTCCACCCCTTGACAAACAGACAGACAGACAGACAGTCAGTCCAGTTCGGGAGCGCAGCTTTCATTTGGAAGCAGACCCTGCTTGTTTCAAGTCAACGACGCCAAGTTATTTTGCACTTTGAATTATATCGCTACGTGCGAGCGGCACTCAGCCTTGGAGAAGAAAAAAATACCACTGAGCTGAGAAAGTTCTTTTTAAAAAGGTTTCCTTCCACAGCAGCTCTGAGTGAGAGAGAGAGAGGGAGAGAGAGAGAGAGAGAGATATCAGCTTTATTCTCAGTAATAATACACACACACACACACACACACACACAGAGACACTGGGAAAGAGCTGATTTTCCTTTTGAATATCTCCCCACGGGGAGCTGCACCGTTCCCAGAGACACTGCAATACTGGGTCGATGCGTGGAGTGGACGGAGCAAGCCCCTATTCCATCTCCCTGTTCTAAAAATCAATTAAAAATAATAATAAATAATATGTGTGTGTGTGTGTGTGTGTGTGTGTGTGTGTGTGTGTCGGTGTCAGTATCAGTCAGTGAGTCAGTGTCTCTCTCTCTCTCTCTCTCTCTCTCTCACTCAGAGCTGCTGTGGAAGGAAACTTTTTTAAAAAGGACTTGCATATTGAAAGAAAGATGTGTCTCAAGCTGCCGGGCCCTGTCCATTGTCATGTCAATGGCAGGACTGCTTTCACCAGGAACCCGTTTTTCTGGGTCAGAGGTTCCAGGGGACCTGTTTTGTGCGGACTTCCCTGTGTCCGTCCCTCCCTGCCTGCCTTCCCCCCAGGACTTCCTTCTGAACACCTTTGTCGTTTGAGCGAGGGCCAAAAGCCTGCCTGTGAAAGGGAAGGATCAGCCGGTCAGCCCCCTGTTGGTCGCTGCTGCCAGTGCAGCAGGCGTGCGTGTGTATTCGGCCTCGTGTCCAGGTCCCTCAGGGACTTGAGGCAACTCTCCCCGGTGGTCATGTGGTCAGGACCGGGCTTCGAATCCCGGTCGGGGGGGATGACTTTCTGCTGCAGATTAATTGGCACCTCTGAAAGAAAGTCTCCCCTCCTGAGCGTAAAGCTCCACCCTCACCACCACCGCCGCCTTTTCCACCCCTTGACAAACAGACAGACAGACAGACAGACAGTCAGTCCAGTTCGGGAGCGCAGCTTTCATTTGGAAGCAGACCCTGCTTGTTTCAAGTCAACGACGCCAAGTTATTTTGCACTTTGAATTATATCGCTACGTGCGAGCGGCACTCAGCCTTGGAGAAGAAAAAAATACCACTGAGCTGAGAAAGGTCTTTTTAAAACGGTTTCCTTCCACAGCAGCTCTGAGTGAGAGAGAGAGAGAGAGAGAGAGATATCAGCTTTATTCTCAGTAATAATACAC
>NC_090336.1:65047586-65052586 GCF_035084215.1 Heptranchias perlo | reverse complement strand
GATTTCCCTGCCTCCCTCCCTCCCCCCCAGGACTTCCTTCTGAACACCTTTGTCGTTTGAGCGAGGGCCAAAAGCCTGCCTGTGAAAGGGAAGGATCAGCCGGTCAGCCCCCTGCTGGTCGCTGCTGCCAGTGCAGCAGGCGTGCGTGTGTCCTCGGCCTCGTGTCCAGGTCCCTCAGGGACTTGAGGCAGCTCTCCCCGGTGGTCTCGTGGTCAGGACCGGGCTTCGAATCCCGGTCGGGGGGGGATGACTTTCTGCTGCAGATTAATTGGCATGAAGGAAAGTCTCCCCTCCTGAGCGTAAAGCTCCACCCTCACCACCACCACCGCCTTTTCCTCCCCTTGACAAACGGACAGACAGACAGTCAGACAGTCAGTCCAGTTCGGGAGCGCAGCTTTCATTAAGCAATGGCATTTGTGACAACTCATCGTCTGACAGGTTGATGATTTCCCCACACGCCTCCTGCCGAATAAAAGGCTCACCCTCCCGGACACTACCCCCAGAATCACCCACCCCGCCCCCCCGGGGTGAATATTAAGCCCGAGAACACCGACTGTAACCAACCGCAGTGAAAAGTTGAAGTGGCAACTCATTAACCAGATTTATTTTGGGCAACTCATTAACCAGATTTTTTGTTCATTTGGTTTATGAGTTGCCAAGTGTAAATCTGGTTAATGAGTTGCCACTTCAACTTTTCACTGCGGTTGGTTACAGTCGGTGTTCTCGGGCTTAATATTCGCCCCGGGGGGGGGGGGGGGGGGGTGTATAGCGGGCGATGGCCGGTGTGGAGTGCGTTTTTTGGGGGTTGATTTTCACTTTGCCTCGCTGGTGGAATTTGTGGGAGGCAGGCAAGGGGAATGGTGTGGGCTGGTGGGCGGCAAGGGAGATGCTTGCTTCGGGGTGTTATCCTCACTTTGGTCCGCTGGTGAGAGTAGGCAGCGGCAGGCCGGCAGGCAGGCAGGCAGGCAAGTGTGATGTAGTGTGGGGTGCAGTGCAGTGCGGTGCGGTGCTGCCCTGTCGTTTATGAAAGGTTGTAATGACACTGCTTTGCAGCTGACCATGTCCACTGATTTGTGACGCCCGTATGGAGGCTGATATCTCAGGAGGGCCGAGGCCGATTTCCTCCGGGGACGGCTCGTCGCGTGCGGCAGGACGAGGCGCAGCGGACGGTACCGAGCGCTCGGAGGTGCGGCGCTGCCCGCCGGAGGTACAGCGAAAGTCTGCGAACCGCTTTCCGCCTCCTCTCACCGCACGGCTCTCCTTTTCACCCACTGGCGGATTTTCACCCTCCGACTGCTCGCTACCGTCCGCTGCGCCTGGTCCGGGCCCTGTCCATTGTCATGTTAATGGCAGGGCGGGGCAGGACTGCTTTCACCAGGAACCCGGTTTTCTGGGTCAGAGGTTCCAGGGGACCTGTTTTGTGCGGACTTCCCTGTGTCCGTCCCTCCATGCCTTCCCCCCAGGACTTCCTTCTGAACACCTTTGTCGTTTGAGCGAGGGCCAAAAGCCTGCCTGTGAAAGGGAAGGATCAGCCGGTCAGCCCCCTGTTGGTCGCTGCTGCCAGTGCAGCAGGCGTGCGTGTGTATTCGGCCTCGTGTCCAGGTCCCTCAGGGACTTGAGGCAACTCTCCCCGGTGGTCTCGTGGTCAGGACCGGGCTTCGAATCCCGGTTGGGGGGGGATGACTTTCTGCTGCAGATTAATTGGCACCTCTGAAAGAAAGTCTCCCCTCCTGAGCGTAAAGCTCCACCCTCACCACCACCACCACCGCCACCTTTTCCTCCCCTTGACAAACAGACAGACAGACAGACAGACAGACAGTCAGTCCAGTTCGGGAGCGCAGCTTTCATTTGGAAGCAGACCCTGCTTGTTTAAAGTCAACGACGCCAAGTTATTTTGCACTTTGAATTATATCGCTCCGTGCGAGCGGCACTCAGCCTTGGAGAAGAAAAAAATACCACTGAGCTGAGAAAGTTCTTTTTAAAAAGGTTTCCTTCCACAGCAGCTCTGAGTGAGAGAGAGAGAGAGATATCAGCTTTATTCTCAGTAATAATACACACACACACACACACACACACACACACACACACACACACAGAGACACTGGGAAAGAGCTGATTTTCCTTTTGAATATCTCCCCACGGGGAGCTGCACCGTTCCCAGAAACACTGCAATACTGGGTCGATGCGTGGAGTGGACGGAGCAAGCCCCTATTCCATCTCCCTGTTCTAAAAATCAATTAAAAATAATAATAAATAATATGTGTGTGTGTGTGTGTGTGTGTGTGTGTGTGTGTGTCGGTGTCAGTATCAGTCAGTGAGTCAGTGTCTCTCTCTCTCTCTCTCTCACTCAGAGCTGCTGTGGAAGGAAACTTTTTTAAAAAGAACTTGCATATTGAAAGAAAGATGTGTCTCAAGCTGCCGGGCCCTGTCCATTGTCATGTCAATGGCAGGACTGCTTTCACCAGGAACCCGTTTTTCTGGGTCAGAGGTTCCAGGGGACCTGTTTTGTGCGGACTTCCCTGTGTCCGTCCCTCCCTGCCTGCCTTCCCCCCAGGACTTCCTTCTGAACACCTTTGTCGTTTCAGCGAGGGCCAAAAGCCTGCCTGTGAAAGGGAAGGATCAGCCGGTCAGCCCCCTGTTGGTCGCTGCTGCCAGTGCAGCAGGCGTGCGTGTGTATTCGGCCTCGTGTCCAGGTCCCTCAGGGACTTGAGGCAACTCTCCCCGGTGGTCTCGTGGTCAGGACCGGGCTTCGAATCCCGGTCGGGGGGGATGGCTTTCTGCTGCAGATTAATTGGCACCTCTGAAAGAAAGTCTCCCCTCCTGAGCGTAAAGCTCCACCCTCACCACCACCGCCGCCTTTTCCACCCCTTGACAAACAGACAGACAGACAGACAGTCAGTCCAGTTCGGGAGCGCAGCTTTCATTTGGAAGCAGACCCTGCTTGTTTCAAGTCAACGACGCCAAGTTATTTTGCACTTTGAATTATATCGCTACGTGCGAGCGGCACTCAGCCTTGGAGAAGAAAAAAATACCACTGAGCTGAGAAAGTTCTTTTTAAAAAGGTTTCCTTCCACAGCAGCTCTGAGTGAGAGAGAGAGAGGGAGAGAGAGAGAGAGAGAGATATCAGCTTTATTCTCAGTAATAATACACACACACACACACACACACACACAGAGACACTGGGAAAGAGCTGATTTTCCTTTTGAATATCTCCCCACGGGGAGCTGCACCGTTCCCAGAAACACTGCAATACTGGGTCGATGCGTGGAGTGGACGGAGCAAGCCCCTATTCCATCTCCCTGTTCTAAAAATCAATTAAAAATAATAATAAATAATATGTGTGTGTGTGTGTGTGTGTGTGTGTGTGTGTGTGTCGGTGTCAGTATCAGTCAGTGAGTCAGTGTCTCTCTCTCTCTCTCTCTCACTCAGAGCTGCTGTGGAAGGAAACTTTTTTAAAAAGAACTTGCATATTGAAAGAAAGATGTGTCTCAAGCTGCCGGGCCCTGTCCATTGTCATGTCAATGGCAGGACTGCTTTCACCAGGAACCCGTTTTTCTGGGTCAGAGGTTCCAGGGGACCTGTTTTGTGCGGACTTCCCTGTGTCCGTCCCTCCCTGCCTGCCTTCCCCCCAGGACTTCCTTCTGAACACCTTTGTCGTTTCAGCGAGGGCCAAAAGCCTGCCTGTGAAAGGGAAGGATCAGCCGGTCAGCCCCCTGTTGGTCGCTGCTGCCAGTGCAGCAGGCGTGCGTGTGTATTCGGCCTCGTGTCCAGGTCCCTCAGGGACTTGAGGCAACTCTCCCCGGTGGTCTCGTGGTCAGGACCGGGCTTCGAATCCCGGTCGGGGGGGATGGCTTTCTGCTGCAGATTAATTGGCACCTCTGAAAGAAAGTCTCCCCTCCTGAGCGTAAAGCTCCACCCTCACCACCACCGCCGCCTTTTCCACCCCTTGACAAACAGACAGACAGACAGACAGTCAGTCCAGTTCGGGAGCGCAGCTTTCATTTGGAAGCAGACCCTGCTTGTTTCAAGTCAACGACGCCAAGTTATTTTGCACTTTGAATTATATCGCTACGTGCGAGCGGCACTCAGCCTTGGAGAAGAAAAAAATACCACTGAGCTGAGAAAGTTCTTTTTAAAAAGGTTTCCTTCCACAGCAGCTCTGAGTGAGAGAGAGAGAGGGAGAGAGAGAGAGAGAGAGATATCAGCTTTATTCTCAGTAATAATACACACACACACACACACACACACACAGAGACACTGGGAAAGAGCTGATTTTCCTTTTGAATATCTCCCCACGGGGAGCTGCACCGTTCCCAGAGACACTGCAATACTGGGTCGATGCGTGGAGTGGACGGAGCAAGCCCCTATTCCATCTCCCTGTTCTAAAAATCAATTAAAAATAATAATAAATAATATGTGTGTGTGTGTGTGTGTGTGTGTGTGTGTGTGTGTGTCGGTGTCAGTATCAGTCAGTGAGTCAGTGTCTCTCTCTCTCTCTCTCTCTCTCTCTCACTCAGAGCTGCTGTGGAAGGAAACTTTTTTAAAAAGGACTTGCATATTGAAAGAAAGATGTGTCTCAAGCTGCCGGGCCCTGTCCATTGTCATGTCAATGGCAGGACTGCTTTCACCAGGAACCCGTTTTTCTGGGTCAGAGGTTCCAGGGGACCTGTTTTGTGCGGACTTCCCTGTGTCCGTCCCTCCCTGCCTGCCTTCCCCCCAGGACTTCCTTCTGAACACCTTTGTCGTTTGAGCGAGGGCCAAAAGCCTGCCTGTGAAAGGGAAGGATCAGCCGGTCAGCCCCCTGTTGGTCGCTGCTGCCAGTGCAGCAGGCGTGCGTGTGTATTCGGCCTCGTGTCCAGGTCCCTCAGGGACTTGAGGCAACTCTCCCCGGTGGTCATGTGGTCAGGACCGGGCTTCGAATCCCGGTCGGGGGGGATGACTTTCTGCTGCAGATTAATTGGCACCTCTGAAAGAAAGTCTCCCCTCCTGAGCGTAAAGCT
>NC_090336.1:65040086-65042586 GCF_035084215.1 Heptranchias perlo | reverse complement strand
ATCCCATAGTCCACCAATCGGATGGGAGACGGTGTGTGTGTGTGTGTGTGTGTGTGTGTGTGTGTGTCAGTGTCAGTGTCAGTGTCAGTGTCAGTCTCTCTCTCTCTCTCTCTCTCTCTCACTCTTACTCAGAGCTGCTGTGGAAGGAAACCTTTTTAAAAAGAACTTGCATATTGAAAAAAAGATGTGTCTCAAGCTGCCGGGCCCTGTCCATTGTCACGTTAATGGCAGGACGGGGCAGGACTGCTTTGACCAGGAGACCTGTTTTCTGGGACGCAGGTGTGAGATTCCAGGGGACCTGCTTTGTGCTGATTTCCCTGCCTCCCTCCCTCCCCCCCAGGACTTCCTTCTGAACACCTTTGTCGTTTGAGCGAGGGCCAAAAGCCTGCCTGTGAAAGGGAAGGATCAGCCGGTCAGCCCCCTGCTGGTCGCTGCTGCCAGTGCAGCAGGCGTGCGTGTGTCCTCGGCCTCGTGTCCAGGTCCCTCAGGGACTTGAGGCAGCTCTCCCCGGTGGTCTCGTGGTCAGGACCGGGCTTCGAATCCCGGTCGGGGGGGGATGACTTTCTGCTGCAGATTAATTGGCATGAAGGAAAGTCTCCCCTCCTGAGCGTAAAGCTCCACCCTCACCACCACCACCGCCTTTTCCTCCCCTTGACAAACGGACAGACAGACAGTCAGACAGTCAGTCCAGTTCGGGAGCGCAGCTTTCATTAAGCAATGGCATTTGTGACAACTCATCGTCTGACAGGTTGATGATTTCCCCACACGCCTCCTGCCGAATAAAAGGCTCACCCTCCCGGACACTACCCCCAGAATCACCCACCCCGCCCCCCCGGGGTGAATATTAAGCCCGAGAACACCGACTGTAACCAACCGCAGTGAAAAGTTGAAGTGGCAACTCATTAACCAGATTTATTTTGGGCAACTCATTAACCAGATTTTTTGTTCATTTGGTTTATGAGTTGCCAAGTGTAAATCTGGTTAATGAGTTGCCACTTCAACTTTTCACTGCGGTTGGTTACAGTCGGTGTTCTCGGGCTTAATATTCGCCCCGGGGGGGGGGGGGGGGGGGTGTATAGCGGGCGATGGCCGGTGTGGAGTGCGTTTTTTGGGGGTTGATTTTCACTTTGCCTCGCTGGTGGAATTTGTGGGAGGCAGGCAAGGGGAATGGTGTGGGCTGGTGGGCGGCAAGGGAGATGCTTGCTTCGGGGTGTTATCCTCACTTTGGTCCGCTGGTGAGAGTAGGCAGCGGCAGGCCGGCAGGCAGGCAGGCAGGCAAGTGTGATGTAGTGTGGGGTGCAGTGCAGTGCGGTGCGGTGCTGCCCTGTCGTTTATGAAAGGTTGTAATGACACTGCTTTGCAGCTGACCATGTCCACTGATTTGTGACGCCCGTATGGAGGCTGATATCTCAGGAGGGCCGAGGCCGATTTCCTCCGGGGACGGCTCGTCGCGTGCGGCAGGACGAGGCGCAGCGGACGGTACCGAGCGCTCGGAGGTGCGGCGCTGCCCGCCGGAGGTACAGCGAAAGGCTGCAAACCGCTTTCCGCCTGCTAACTCGGCGGCCGTCAGACCGACCGACTCCGCTTTACCACCGGAGCTAGAGTCGGGCAAGGGGCACCGAAGGGTACCGGAAGGATCGCGTTCGCACGACGGGAAGTCGACTAGCGGGCCGCCGAAAGCGAGCCGGGGGCCCCCGGTTTTTCTGTCCCACCTGGAGACTGATATCTCAGGAAGGCCGAGGCCGATTTCCTCCGGGGACGGCTCGTCGCGTGCGGCAGGACGAGGCGCAGCGGACGGTACCGAGCGCTCGGAGGTGCGGCGCTGCCCGCCGGAGGTACAGCGAAAGTCTGCGAACCGCTTTCCGCCTCCTCTCACCGCACGGCTCTCCTTTTCACCCACTGGCGGATTTTCACCCTCCGACTGCTCGCTACCGTCCGCTGCGCCTGGTCCGGGCCCTGTCCATTGTCATGTTAATGGCAGGGCGGGGCAGGACTGCTTTCACCAGGAACCCGGTTTTCTGGGTCAGAGGTTCCAGGGGACCTGTTTTGTGCGGACTTCCCTGTGTCCGTCCCTCCATGCCTTCCCCCCAGGACTTCCTTCTGAACACCTTTGTCGTTTAAAATAATAATAAATAATATGTGTGTGTGTGTGTGTGTGTGTGTGTGTGTCGGTGTCAGTATCAGTCAGTCAGTCAGTGTCTCTCTCTCTCTCTCTCTCTCTCTCTCACTCAGAGCTGCTGTGGAAGGAAACTTTTTTAAAAAGAACTTGCTTATTGAAAGAAAGATGTGCCTCAAGCTGCCGGGCCCTGTCCATTGTCATGTCAATGGCAGGACTGCTTTCACCAGGAACCCGGTTTTGTGGGTCAGAGGTTCCAGGGGACCTGTTTTGTGCGGACTTCCCTGTGTCCGTCCCTCCCTGCCTGCCTTCCCCCCAGGACTTCCTTCTGAACACCTTTGTCGTTTCAGCGAGGGCCAAAAGCCTGCCTGTGAAAGGGAAGGA
>NC_090336.1:65025086-65037586 GCF_035084215.1 Heptranchias perlo | reverse complement strand
CTCTCTCTCTCTCTCTCTCTCTCACTCAGAGCTGCTGTGGAAGGAAACTTTTTTAAAAAGGACTTGCATATTGAAAAAAAGATGTGTCTCAAGCTGCCGGGCCCTGTCCATTGTCACGTTAATGGCAGGACGGGGCAGGACTGCTTTGACCAGGAGACCTGTTTTCTGGGACGCAGGTGTGAGATTCCAGGGGACCTGCTTTGTGCTGATTTCCCTGCCTCCCTCCCTCCCCCCCAGGACTTCCTTCTGAACACCTTTGTCGTTTGAGCGAGGGCCAAAAGCCTGCCTGTGAAAGGGAAGGATCAGCCGGTCAGCCCCCTGCTGGTCGCTGCTGCCAGTGCAGCAGGCGTGCGTGTGTCCTCGGCCTCGTGTCCAGGTCCCTCAGGGACTTGAGGCAGCTCTCCCCGGTGGTCTCGTGGTCAGGACCGGGCTTCGAATCCCGGTCGGGGGGGGATGACTTTCTGCTGCAGATTAATTGGCATGAAGGAAAGTCTCCCCTCCTGAGCGTAAAGCTCCACCCTCACCACCACCACCGCCTTTTCCTCCCCTTGACAAACGGACAGACAGACAGTCAGACAGTCAGTCCAGTTCGGGAGCGCAGCTTTCATTAAGCAATGGCATTTGTGACAACTCATCGTCTGACAGGTTGATGATTTCCCCACACGCCTCCTGCCGAATAAAAGGCTCACCCTCCCGGACACTACCCCCAGAATCACCCACCCCGCCCCCCCGGGGTGAATATTAAGCCCGAGAACACCGACTGTAACCAACCGCAGTGAAAAGTTGAAGTGGCAACTCATTAACCAGATTTATTTTGGGCAACTCATTAACCAGATTTTTTGTTCATTTGGTTTATGAGTTGCCAAGTGTAAATCTGGTTAATGAGTTGCCACTTCAACTTTTCACTGCGGTTGGTTACAGTCGGTGTTCTCGGGCTTAATATTCGCCCCGGGGGGGGGGGGGGGGGGGTGTATAGCGGGCGATGGCCGGTGTGGAGTGCGTTTTTTGGGGGTTGATTTTCACTTTGCCTCGCTGGTGGAATTTGTGGGAGGCAGGCAAGGGGAATGGTGTGGGCTGGTGGGCGGCAAGGGAGATGCTTGCTTCGGGGTGTTATCCTCACTTTGGTCCGCTGGTGAGAGTAGGCAGCGGCAGGCCGGCAGGCAGGCAGGCAGGCAAGTGTGATGTAGTGTGGGGTGCAGTGCAGTGCGGTGCGGTGCTGCCCTGTCGTTTATGAAAGGTTGTAATGACACTGCTTTGCAGCTGACCATGTCCACTGATTTGTGACGCCCGTATGGAGGCTGATATCTCAGGAGGGCCGAGGCCGATTTCCTCCGGGGACGGCTCGTCGCGTGCGGCAGGACGAGGCGCAGCGGACGGTACCGAGCGCTCGGAGGTGCGGCGCTGCCCGCCGGAGGTACAGCGAAAGTCTGCGAACCGCTTTCCGCCTCCTCTCACCGCACGGCTCTCCTTTTCACCCACTGGCGGATTTTCACCCTCCGACTGCTCGCTACCGTCCGCTGCGCCTGGTCCGGGCCCTGTCCATTGTCATGTTAATGGCAGGGCGGGGCAGGACTGCTTTCACCAGGAACCCGGTTTTCTGGGTCAGAGGTTCCAGGGGACCTGTTTTGTGCGGACTTCCCTGTGTCCGTCCCTCCATGCCTTCCCCCCAGGACTTCCTTCTGAACACCTTTGTCGTTTGAGCGAGGGCCAAAAGCCTGCCTGTGAAAGGGAAGGATCAGCCGGTCAGCCCCCTGTTGGTCGCTGCTGCCAGTGCAGCAGGCGTGCGTGTGTATTCGGCCTCGTGTCCAGGTCCCTCAGGGACTTGAGGCAACTCTCCCCGGTGGTCTCGTGGTCAGGACCGGGCTTCGAATCCCGGTTGGGGGGGGATGACTTTCTGCTGCAGATTAATTGGCACCTCTGAAAGAAAGTCTCCCCTCCTGAGCGTAAAGCTCCACCCTCACCACCACCACCACCGCCACCTTTTCCTCCCCTTGACAAACAGACAGACAGACAGACAGACAGACAGTCAGTCCAGTTCGGGAGCGCAGCTTTCATTTGGAAGCAGACCCTGCTTGTTTAAAGTCAACGACGCCAAGTTATTTTGCACTTTGAATTATATCGCTCCGTGCGAGCGGCACTCAGCCTTGGAGAAGAAAAAAATACCACTGAGCTGAGAAAGTTCTTTTTAAAAAGGTTTCCTTCCACAGCAGCTCTGAGTGAGAGAGAGAGAGAGATATCAGCTTTATTCTCAGTAATAATACACACACACACACACACACACACACACACACACACACACACAGAGACACTGGGAAAGAGCTGATTTTCCTTTTGAATATCTCCCCACGGGGAGCTGCACCGTTCCCAGAAACACTGCAATACTGGGTCGATGCGTGGAGTGGACGGAGCAAGCCCCTATTCCATCTCCCTGTTCTAAAAATCAATTAAAAATAATAATAAATAATATGTGTGTGTGTGTGTGTGTGTGTGTGTGTGTGTGTGTCGGTGTCAGTATCAGTCAGTGAGTCAGTGTCTCTCTCTCTCTCTCTCTCACTCAGAGCTGCTGTGGAAGGAAACTTTTTTAAAAAGAACTTGCATATTGAAAGAAAGATGTGTCTCAAGCTGCCGGGCCCTGTCCATTGTCATGTCAATGGCAGGACTGCTTTCACCAGGAACCCGTTTTTCTGGGTCAGAGGTTCCAGGGGACCTGTTTTGTGCGGACTTCCCTGTGTCCGTCCCTCCCTGCCTGCCTTCCCCCCAGGACTTCCTTCTGAACACCTTTGTCGTTTCAGCGAGGGCCAAAAGCCTGCCTGTGAAAGGGAAGGATCAGCCGGTCAGCCCCCTGTTGGTCGCTGCTGCCAGTGCAGCAGGCGTGCGTGTGTATTCGGCCTCGTGTCCAGGTCCCTCAGGGACTTGAGGCAACTCTCCCCGGTGGTCTCGTGGTCAGGACCGGGCTTCGAATCCCGGTCGGGGGGGATGGCTTTCTGCTGCAGATTAATTGGCACCTCTGAAAGAAAGTCTCCCCTCCTGAGCGTAAAGCTCCACCCTCACCACCACCGCCGCCTTTTCCACCCCTTGACAAACAGACAGACAGACAGACAGTCAGTCCAGTTCGGGAGCGCAGCTTTCATTTGGAAGCAGACCCTGCTTGTTTCAAGTCAACGACGCCAAGTTATTTTGCACTTTGAATTATATCGCTACGTGCGAGCGGCACTCAGCCTTGGAGAAGAAAAAAATACCACTGAGCTGAGAAAGTTCTTTTTAAAAAGGTTTCCTTCCACAGCAGCTCTGAGTGAGAGAGAGAGAGGGAGAGAGAGAGAGAGAGAGATATCAGCTTTATTCTCAGTAATAATACACACACACACACACACACACACACAGAGACACTGGGAAAGAGCTGATTTTCCTTTTGAATATCTCCCCACGGGGAGCTGCACCGTTCCCAGAAACACTGCAATACTGGGTCGATGCGTGGAGTGGACGGAGCAAGCCCCTATTCCATCTCCCTGTTCTAAAAATCAATTAAAAATAATAATAAATAATATGTGTGTGTGTGTGTGTGTGTGTGTGTGTGTGTGTGTCGGTGTCAGTATCAGTCAGTGAGTCAGTGTCTCTCTCTCTCTCTCTCTCACTCAGAGCTGCTGTGGAAGGAAACTTTTTTAAAAAGAACTTGCATATTGAAAGAAAGATGTGTCTCAAGCTGCCGGGCCCTGTCCATTGTCATGTCAATGGCAGGACTGCTTTCACCAGGAACCCGTTTTTCTGGGTCAGAGGTTCCAGGGGACCTGTTTTGTGCGGACTTCCCTGTGTCCGTCCCTCCCTGCCTGCCTTCCCCCCAGGACTTCCTTCTGAACACCTTTGTCGTTTCAGCGAGGGCCAAAAGCCTGCCTGTGAAAGGGAAGGATCAGCCGGTCAGCCCCCTGTTGGTCGCTGCTGCCAGTGCAGCAGGCGTGCGTGTGTATTCGGCCTCGTGTCCAGGTCCCTCAGGGACTTGAGGCAACTCTCCCCGGTGGTCTCGTGGTCAGGACCGGGCTTCGAATCCCGGTCGGGGGGGATGGCTTTCTGCTGCAGATTAATTGGCACCTCTGAAAGAAAGTCTCCCCTCCTGAGCGTAAAGCTCCACCCTCACCACCACCGCCGCCTTTTCCACCCCTTGACAAACAGACAGACAGACAGACAGTCAGTCCAGTTCGGGAGCGCAGCTTTCATTTGGAAGCAGACCCTGCTTGTTTCAAGTCAACGACGCCAAGTTATTTTGCACTTTGAATTATATCGCTACGTGCGAGCGGCACTCAGCCTTGGAGAAGAAAAAAATACCACTGAGCTGAGAAAGTTCTTTTTAAAAAGGTTTCCTTCCACAGCAGCTCTGAGTGAGAGAGAGAGAGGGAGAGAGAGAGAGAGAGAGATATCAGCTTTATTCTCAGTAATAATACACACACACACACACACACACACACAGAGACACTGGGAAAGAGCTGATTTTCCTTTTGAATATCTCCCCACGGGGAGCTGCACCGTTCCCAGAGACACTGCAATACTGGGTCGATGCGTGGAGTGGACGGAGCAAGCCCCTATTCCATCTCCCTGTTCTAAAAATCAATTAAAAATAATAATAAATAATATGTGTGTGTGTGTGTGTGTGTGTGTGTGTGTGTGTGTGTCGGTGTCAGTATCAGTCAGTGAGTCAGTGTCTCTCTCTCTCTCTCTCTCTCTCTCTCACTCAGAGCTGCTGTGGAAGGAAACTTTTTTAAAAAGGACTTGCATATTGAAAGAAAGATGTGTCTCAAGCTGCCGGGCCCTGTCCATTGTCATGTCAATGGCAGGACTGCTTTCACCAGGAACCCGTTTTTCTGGGTCAGAGGTTCCAGGGGACCTGTTTTGTGCGGACTTCCCTGTGTCCGTCCCTCCCTGCCTGCCTTCCCCCCAGGACTTCCTTCTGAACACCTTTGTCGTTTGAGCGAGGGCCAAAAGCCTGCCTGTGAAAGGGAAGGATCAGCCGGTCAGCCCCCTGTTGGTCGCTGCTGCCAGTGCAGCAGGCGTGCGTGTGTATTCGGCCTCGTGTCCAGGTCCCTCAGGGACTTGAGGCAACTCTCCCCGGTGGTCATGTGGTCAGGACCGGGCTTCGAATCCCGGTCGGGGGGGATGACTTTCTGCTGCAGATTAATTGGCACCTCTGAAAGAAAGTCTCCCCTCCTGAGCGTAAAGCTCCACCCTCACCACCACCGCCGCCTTTTCCACCCCTTGACAAACAGACAGACAGACAGACAGACAGTCAGTCCAGTTCGGGAGCGCAGCTTTCATTTGGAAGCAGACCCTGCTTGTTTCAAGTCAACGACGCCAAGTTATTTTGCACTTTGAATTATATCGCTACGTGCGAGCGGCACTCAGCCTTGGAGAAGAAAAAAATACCACTGAGCTGAGAAAGGTCTTTTTAAAACGGTTTCCTTCCACAGCAGCTCTGAGTGAGAGAGAGAGAGAGAGAGAGAGATATCAGCTTTATTCTCAGTAATAATACACACACACACACACACACACACTCAGAGACACTGGGAAAGAGCTGTTTTTCCTTTTGAATATCTCCCCACAGGGAGCTGCACCGTTCCCAGAAACACTGCAATACTGGGTCGATGCGTGGAGTGGACAGAGCAAGCCCCTTTTCCATCTCCCTGTTCTAAAAATCAATTTAAAATAATAATAAATAATATGTGTGTGTGTGTGTGTGTGTGTGTCGGTGTCAGTATCAGTCAGTCAGTCAGTGTCTCTCTCTCTCTCTCCCTCACACTCAGAGCTGCTGTGGAAGGAAACTTTTTTAAAAAGAACTTGCATATTGAAAGAAAGATGTGTCTCAAGCTGCCGGGCCCTGTCCATTGTCATGTCAATGGCAGGACTGCTTTCACCAGGAACCCGGTTTTGTGGGTCAGAGGTTCCAAAGGACCTGTTTTGTGCGGACTTCCCTGTGTCCGTCCCTCCCTGCCTGCCTTCCCCCCAGGACTTCCTTCTGAACAGCTTTGTCGTTTAAAATAATAATAAATAATATGTGTGTGTGTGTGTGTGTGTGTGTGTGTGTGTGTGTCGGTGTCAGTATCAGTCAGTGAGTCAGTGTCTCTCTCTCTCTCTCTCTCTCTCTCTCTCTCACTCAGAGCTGCTGTGGAAGGAAACTTTTTTAAAAAGGACTTGCATATTGAAAGAAAGATGTGTCTCAAGCTGCCGGGCCCTGTCCATTGTCATGTCAATGGCAGGACTGCTTTCACCAGGAACCCGGTTTTCTGGGTCAGAGGTTCCAGGGGACCTGTTTTGTGCGGACTTCCCTGTGTCCGTCCCTCCCTGCCTGCCTTCCCCCCAGGACTTCCTTCTGAACACCTTTGTCGTTTAAAATAATAATAAATAGTATGTGTGTGTGTGTGTGTCGGTGTCAGTATCAGTCAGTCAGTCAGTGTCTCTCTCTCTCTCTCTCTCTCTCTCTCACTCAGAGCTGCTGTGGAAGGAAACTTTTTTAAAAAGAACTTGCTTATTGAAAGAAAGATGTGTCTCAAGCTGCCGGGCCCTGTCCATTGTCCTGTCAATGGCAGGACTGCTTTCACCAGGAACCCGTTTTTCTGGGTCAGAGGTTCCAGGGGACCTGTTTTGTGCGGACTTCCCTGTGTCCGTCCCTCCCTGCCTGCCTTCCCCCCAGGACTTCCTTCTGAACACCTTTGTCGTTTCAGCGAGGGCCAAAAGCCTGCCTGTGAAAGGGAAGGATCAGCCGGTCAGCCCCCTGCTGGTCGCTGCTGCCAGTGCAGCAGGCGTGCGTGTGTCCTCGGCCTCGTGTCCAGGTCCCTCAGGGACTTGAGGCAGCTCTCCCCGGTGGTCTCGTGGTCAGGACCGGGCTTCGAATCCCGGTCGGGGGGGATGACTTTCTGCTACAGATTAATTGGCACCTCTGAAAGAAAGTCTCCCCTCCTGAGCGTATAGCTCCACCCTCACCACCACCGCCGCCTTTTCCTCCCCTTGACAAGCAGACAGACAGACAGACAGACAGTCCAGTTCGGGAGCGCAGCTTTCATTTGGAAGCAGACCCTGCTTGTTTAAAGTCAACGACGCCAAGTTATTTTGCACTTTGAATTATATCGCTACGTGCGAGCGGCACTCAGCCTTGGAGAAGAAAAAAATACCACTGAGCTGAGAAAGTTCTTTTTAAAACGGTTTCCTTCCACAGCAGCTCTGAGTGAGAGAGAGAGAGAGAGAGAGAGATATCAGCTTTATTCTCAGTAATAAAACACACACACACACACACACACACACAGAGACACTGGGAAAGAGCTGTTTTTCCTTTTGAATATCTCCCCACGGGGAGCTGCACCGTTCCCAGAAACACTGCAATACTGGGTCGATGCGTGGAGTGGACGGAGCAAGCCCCTATTCCATCTCCCTGTTCGAAAAATCAATTTAAAATAATAATAAATAATATGTGTGTGTGTGTGTGTGTGTGTGTGTCGGTGTCAGTATCAGTCAGTGAGTCAGTGTCTCTCTCTCTCTCTCTCTCTCTCTCACTCATAGCTGCTGTGGAAGGAAACTTTTTAAAAAAGAACTTGCTTATTGAAAGAAAGATGTGTCTCAAGCTGCCGGGCCCTGTCCATTGTCATGTCAATGGCAGGACTGCTTTCACCAGGAACCCGTTTTTCTGGGTCAGAGGTTCCAGGGGACCTGTTTTGTGCGGACTTCCCTGTGTCCGTCCCTCCCTGCCTGCCTTCCCCCCAGGACTTCCTTCTGAACACCTTTGTCGTTTGAGCGAGGGCCAAAAGCCTGCCTGTGAAAGGGAAGGATCAGCCGGTCAGCCCCCTGTTGGTCGCTGCTGCCAGTGCAGCAGGCGTGCGTGTGTCCTCGGCCTCGTGTCCAGGTCCCTCAGGGACTTGAGGCAACTCTCCCCGGTGGTCTCGTGGTCAGGACCGGGCTTCGAATCCCGGTCGGGGGGGATGACTTTCTGCTACAGATTAATTGGCACCTCTGAAAGAAAGTCTCCCCTCCTGAGCGTAAAGCTCCACCCTCACCACCACCGCCGCCTTTTCCACCCCTTGACAAACGGACAGACAGACAGACAGACAGACAGTCAGTCAGTCCAGTTCGGGAGCGCAGCTTTCATTTGGAAGCAGACCCTGCTTGTTTAAAGTCAACGACGCCAAGTTATTTTGCACTTTGAATTATATCGCTACGTGCGAGCGGCACTCAGCCTTGGAGAAGAAAGAAATACCACTGAGCTGAGAAAGTTCTTTTTAAAAAGGTTTCCTTCCACAGCAGCTCTGAGTGAGAGAGAGAGAGAGATCAGCTTTATTCTCAGTAATAACACACACACACACACACACACACACAGAGACACTGGGAAAGAGCTGTTTTTCCTTTTGAATATCTCCCCACGGGGAGCTGCACCGTTCCCAGAAACACTGCAATACTGGGTCGATGCGTGGAGTGGACAGAGCAAGCCCCTAGTCCATCTCCCTGTTCTAAAAATCAATTTAAAATAATAATAAATAATATGTGTGTGTGTGTGTGTGTCGGTGTCAGTATCAGTCAGTGTCTCTCTCTCTCTCTCTCTCACTCAGAGCTGCTGTGGAAGGAAACTTTTTTAAAAAGAACTTGCTTATTGAAAGAAAGATGTGTCTCAAGCTGCCGGGCCCTGTCCATTGTCATGTCAGTGGCAGGACTGCTTTCACCAGGAACCCGTTTTTCTGGGTCAGAGGTTCCAGGGGACCTGTTTTGTGCGGACTTCCCTGTGTCCGTCCCTCCCTGCCTGCCTTCCCCCCAGGACTTCCTTCTGAACACCTTTGTCGTTTAAAATAATAATAAATAATATGTGTGTGTGTGTGTGTGTGTCGGTGTCAGTATCAGTCAGTGAGTCAGTGTCTCTCTCTCTCTCTCTCTCTCTCTCACACTCAGAGCTGCTGTGGAAGGAAACTTTTTTAAAAAGAACTTGCTTATTGAAAGAAAGATGTGTCTCAAGCTGCCGGGCCCTGTCCATTGTCATGTCAGTGGCAGGACTGCTTTCACCAGGAACCCTTCCCTGCCATTGCAGTGTTGATTTGGTCCTTATGCAAATTTAGGGGCGGAGCCAGCACACAAACGACCAATCACAGCAAAGTCCGCACTTTGCGAGCGCACGAGGTCGCGGCCAGCGTTCCAGTCCGCTCAGATCCAAATAAGCCCGAAAAGGAACACGCTCGATCTTAGCCAAAAGGCCGAGAAGCGATACCGCACTCGATGCGAATTGATCTCGGGTCCTGTTTGCCCTCCCTCTTTGTTCTCTGGCTGCCGGTGTTGAAAGCAGTCTCGAAGCACTGCCGTTCTCTCCCACTCTGGCCACATTTTTTGCCACCGTTTCTAATTGCAACAGTGGATGAGTTTAAAGAAGTTGCCGTTTTTTCCTTTCTTGCCAGGATTGCTTGACAGATTGGTAAATTTGCCAGTAGGCCACCAATCAGATGGGAGAGGGTTGTGTCTCAACGGACCTCCGTCAGTCAGTCTCAGTCACTAACGAACTGCCGTGGAAGGAAACCTCTTTGAGTAAAACTAGTGACGTGACGTGTCTCACAATGAGCGAGCGAGTGAGATTGCAACGGCCAATTGAGAAAGAGGTGAGGTGCTGACAATCAGCAGCTCGTGTTGAAACATTCATTCCACGGCAGGCAAGACCAATCAAAAAAAATACTGCAGATGCTGGCTCGGCTCGGCTGGCTGGCTGGCTGGCTGGCTGGCTGGCTGGCTGGCTGGAAATGGGAAATAAAAACACAAGGCGTGTTAAAGGCTGGTTAAACTGTCGAAAGAAACAAGGCGTTAATGTTTCAGAAGCGCCTATTGAAAGGTGTCTCTCAAGCTGCTCCCTGACTGGGCCCTGTCCGTTGTCATGTTAATCGCTGGTTAAACTGTCGGAAGAAACAAGGCGTTAATGTTTCAGAAGCGCCTATTGAAAGGTGTCTCTCAAGCTGCTCCCTGACTGGGCCCTGTCCGTTGTCATGTTAATCCCAGGGCGGGGCGGGACTGCTTTGACCGGGAGACCTGTTTTCTGGGACGCAGGTGTGACATTCCAGGGAGGCACCTACTTTGTGCTGATTCGAAACGACCACGACAACGGCAACTTGCAGTTCTATATTACAACAACAACAACGCGCGTGTGGTAGTTGGGAGGGGCTGCGTTCGCGCTCTCCCCCCTGCATTGAAACTCAAAGTTCGATTTTCAATCCCATAGTCCACCAATCGGATGGGAGACGGTGTGTGTGTGTGTGTGTGTGTGTGTGTGTGTGTGTGTGTGTCAGTGTCAGTGTCAGTGTCAGTGTCAGTCTCTCTCTCTCTCTCTCTCTCTCTCACTCTTACTCAGAGCTGCTGTGGAAGGAAACCTTTTTAAAAAGAACTTGCATATTGAAAAAAAGATGTGTCTCAAGCTGCCGGGCCCTGTCCATTGTCACGTTAATGGCAGGACGGGGCAGGACTGCTTTGACCAGGAGACCTGTTTTCTGGGACGCAGGTGTGAGATTCCAGGGGACCTGCTTTGTGCTGATTTCCCTGCCTCCCTCCCTCCCCCCCAGGACTTCCTTCTGAACACCTTTGTCGTTTGAGCGAGGGCCAAAAGCCTGCCTGTGAAAGGGAAGGATCAGCCGGTCAGCCCCCTGCTGGTCGCTGCTGCCAGTGCAGCAGGCGTGCGTGTGTCCTCGGCCTCGTGTCCAGGTCCCTCAGGGACTTGAGGCAGCTCTCCCCGGTGGTCTCGTGGTCAGGACCGGGCTTCGAATCCCGGTCGGGGGGGGATGACTTTCTGCTGCAGATTAATTGGCATGAAGGAAAGTCTCCCCTCCTGAGCGTAAAGCTCCACCCTCACCACCACCACCGCCTTTTCCTCCCCTTGACAAACGGACAGACAGACAGTCAGACAGTCAGTCCAGTTCGGGAGCGCAGCTTTCATTAAGCAATGGCATTTGTGACAACTCATCGTCTGACAGGTTGATGATTTCCCCACACGCCTCCTGCCGAATAAAAGGCTCACCCTCCCGGACACTACCCCCAGAATCACCCACCCCGCCCCCCCGGGGTGAATATTAAGCCCGAGAACACCGACTGTAACCAACCGCAGTGAAAAGTTGAAGTGGCAACTCATTAACCAGATTTATTTTGGGCAACTCATTAACCAGATTTTTTGTTCATTTGGTTTATGAGTTGCCAAGTGTAAATCTGGTTAATGAGTTGCCACTTCAACTTTTCACTGCGGTTGGTTACAGTCGGTGTTCTCGGGCTTAATATTCGCCCCGGGGGGGGGGGGGGGGGGGTGTATAGCGGGCGATGGCCGGTGTGGAGTGCGTTTTTTGGGGGTTGATTTTCACTTTGCCTCGCTGGTGGAATTTGTGGGAGGCAGGCAAGGGGAATGGTGTGGGCTGGTGGGCGGCAAGGGAGATGCTTGCTTCGGGGTGTTATCCTCACTTTGGTCCGCTGGTGAGAGTAGGCAGCGGCAGGCCGGCAGGCAGGCAGGCAGGCAAGTGTGATGTAGTGTGGGGTGCAGTGCAGTGCGGTGCGGTGCTGCCCTGTCGTTTATGAAAGGTTGTAATGACACTGCTTTGCAGCTGACCATGTCCACTGATTTGTGACGCCCGTATGGAGGCTGATATCTCAGGAGGGCCGAGGCCGATTTCCTCCGGGGACGGCTCGTCGCGTGCGGCAGGACGAGGCGCAGCGGACGGTACCGAGCGCTCGGAGGTGCGGCGCTGCCCGCCGGAGGTACAGCGAAAGGCTGCAAACCGCTTTCCGCCTGCTAACTCGGCGGCCGTCAGACCGACCGACTCCGCTTTACCACCGGAGCTAGAGTCGGGCAAGGGGCACCGAAGGGTACCGGAAGGATCGCGTTCGCACGACGGGAAGTCGACTAGCGGGCCGCCGAAAGCGAGCCGGGGGCCCCCGGTTTTTCTGTCCCACCTGGAGACTGATATCTCAGGAAGGCCGAGGCCGATTTCCTCCGGGGACGGCTCGTCGCGTGCGGCAGGACGAGGCGCAGCGGACGGTACCGAGCGCTCGGAGGTGCGGCGCTGCCCGCCGGAGGTACAGCGAAAGTCTGCGAACCGCTTTCCGCCTCCTCTCACCGCACGGCTCTCCTTTTCACCCACTGGCGGATTTTCACCCTCCGACTGCTCGCTACCGTCCGCTGCGCCTGGTCCGGGCCCTGTCCATTGTCATGTTAATGGCAGGGCGGGGCAGGACTGCTTTCACCAGGAACCCGGTTTTCTGGGTCAGAGGTTCCAGGGGACCTGTTTTGTGCGGACTTCCCTGTGTCCGTCCCTCCATGCCTTCCCCCCAGGACTTCCTTCTGAACACCTTTGTCGTTTAAAATAATAATAAATAATATGTGTGTGTGTGTGTGTGTGTGTGTGTGTGTCGGTGTCAGTATCAGTCAGTCAGTCAGTGTCTCTCTCTCTCTCTCTCTCTCTCTCTCACTCAGAGCTGCTGTGGAAGGAAACTTTTTTAAAAAGAACTTGCTTATTGAAAGAAAGATG
>NC_090336.1:65007586-65010086 GCF_035084215.1 Heptranchias perlo | reverse complement strand
GGCGTTAATGTTTCAGAAGCGCCTATTGAAAGACGTCTCTCAAGCTGCTCCCTGACTGGGCCCTGTCCGTTGTCATGTTAATCGCTGGTTAAACTGTCGGAAGAAACAAGGCGTTAATGTTTCAGAAGTGCCTATTGAAAGGTGTCTCTCAAGCTGCTCCCTGACTGGGCCCTGTCCGTTGTCATGTTAATCCCAGGGCGGGGGCGGGACTGCTTTGACCGGGAGACCTGTTTTCTGGGACGCAGGTGTGACATTCCAGGGAGGCACCTACTTTGTGCTGATTCGAAACGACCACGACAACGGCAACTTGCAGTTCTATATTACAACAACAACAACGCGCGTGTGGTAGTTGGGAGGGGCTGCGTTCGCGCTCTCCCCCCTGCATTGAAACTCAAAGTTCGATTTTCAATCCCATAGTCCACCAATCGGATGGGAGACGGTGTGTGTGTGTGTGTGTGTGTGTGTGTGTGTGTGTCAGTGTCAGTGTCAGTGTCAGTGTCAGTCTCTCTCTCTCTCTCTCTCTCTCTCACTCTTACTCAGAGCTGCTGTGGAAGGAAACCTTTTTAAAAAGAACTTGCATATTGAAAAAAAGATGTGTCTCAAGCTGCCGGGCCCTGTCCATTGTCACGTTAATGGCAGGACGGGGCAGGACTGCTTTGACCAGGAGACCTGTTTTCTGGGACGCAGGTGTGAGATTCCAGGGGACCTGCTTTGTGCTGATTTCCCTGCCTCCCTCCCTCCCCCCCAGGACTTCCTTCTGAACACCTTTGTCGTTTGAGCGAGGGCCAAAAGCCTGCCTGTGAAAGGGAAGGATCAGCCGGTCAGCCCCCTGCTGGTCGCTGCTGCCAGTGCAGCAGGCGTGCGTGTGTCCTCGGCCTCGTGTCCAGGTCCCTCAGGGACTTGAGGCAGCTCTCCCCGGTGGTCTCGTGGTCAGGACCGGGCTTCGAATCCCGGTCGGGGGGGGATGACTTTCTGCTGCAGATTAATTGGCATGAAGGAAAGTCTCCCCTCCTGAGCGTAAAGCTCCACCCTCACCACCACCACCGCCTTTTCCTCCCCTTGACAAACAGACAGACAGACAGACAGACAGTCAGTCCAGTTCGGGAGCGCAGCTTTCATTAAGCAATGGCGTTTGTGACAACTCATCGTCTGACAGGTTGATGATTTCCCCACACGCCTCCTGCCGAATAAAAGGCTCACCCTCCCGGACACTACCCCCAGAATCACCCCCCCCCCGGGGTGAATATTAAGCCCGAGAACACCGACTGTAACCAACCGCAGTGAAAAGTTGAAGTGGCAACTCATTAACCAGATTTATTTTGGGCAACTCATTAACCAGATTTTTTGTTCATTTGGTTTATGAGTTGCCAAGTGTAAATCTGGTTAATGAGTTGCCACTTCAACTTTTCACTGCGGTTGGTTACAGTCGGTGTTCTCGGGCTTAATATTCACCCCAGGGGGGGTGTATAGCGGGCGATGGCCGGTGTGGAGTGCGTTTTTTGGGGGTTGATTTTCACTTTGCCTCGCTGGTGGAATTTGTGGGAGGCAGGCAAGGGGATTGGTGTGGGCTGGTGGGCGGCAAGGGAGATGCTTGCTTCGGGGTGTTATCCTCACTTTGGTCCGCTGGTGAGAGTAGGCAGCGGCAGGCCGGCAGGCAGGCAGGCAGGCAGGCAGGCAAGTGTGATGTAGTGTGGGGTGCAGTGCAGTGCGGTGCAGTGCAGTGCTGCCCTGTCGTTTATGAAAGGTTGTAATGACACTGCTTTGCAGCTGACCATGTCCACTGATTTGTGACGCCCGTATGGAGGTTGATATCTCAGGAGGGCCGAGGCCGATTTCCTCCGGGGACGGCTCGTCGCGTGCGGCAGGACGAGGCGCAGCGGACGGTACCGAGCGCTCGGAGGTGCGGCGCTGCCCGCCGGAGGTACAGCGAAAGGCTGCAAACCGCTTTCCGCCTGCTAACTCGGCGGCCGTCAGACCGACCGACTCCGCTTTACCACCGGAGCTAGAGTCGGGCAAGGGGCACCGAAAGGTACCGGAAGGATCGCGTTCGCACGACGGGAAGTCGACTAGCGGGCCGCCGAAAGCGAGCCGGGGGCCCCCGGTTTTTCTGTCCCACCTGGAGACTGATATCTCAGGAAGGCCGAGGCCGATTTCCTCCGGGGACGGCTCGTCGCGTGCGGCAGGACGAGGCGCAGCGGACGGTACCGAGCGCTCGGAGGTGCGGCGCTGCCCGCCGGAGGTACAGCGAAAGTCTGCGAACCGCTTTCCGCCTCCTCTCACCGCACGGCTCTCCTTTTCACCCACTGGCGGATTTTCACCCTCCGACTGCTCGCTACCGTCCGCTGCGCCTGGTCCGGGCCCTGTCCATTGTCATGTTAATGGCAGGGCGGGGCAGGACTGCTTTCACCAGGAACCCGGTTTTCTGGGTCAGAGGTTCCAGGGGACCTGTTTTGTGCGGACTTCCCTGTGTCCGTCCCTCCCTGCCTGCCTTCCCCCCAGG
>NC_090336.1:64985086-64987586 GCF_035084215.1 Heptranchias perlo | reverse complement strand
TCTGGCCACATTTTTTGCCACCGTTTCTAATTGCAACAGTGGATGAGTTTAAAGAAGTTGCCGTTTTTTCCTTTCTTGCCAGGATTGCTTGACAGATTGGTAAATTTGCCAGTAGGCCACCAATCAGATGGGAGAGGGTTGTGTCTCAACGGACCTCCGTCAGTCAGTCTCAGTCACTAACGAACTGCCGTGGAAGGAAACCTCTTTGAGTAAAACTAGTGACGTGACGTGTCTCACAATGAGCGAGCGAGTGAGATTGCAACGGCCAATTGAGAAAGAGGTGAGGTGCTGACAATCAGCAGCTCGTGTTGAAACATTCATTCCACGGCAGGCAAGACCAATCAAAAAAAATACTGCAGATGCTGGCTCGGCTCGGCTGGCTGGCTGGCTGGCTGGCTGGCTGGCTGGCTGGAAATGGGAAATAAAAACACAAGGCGTGTTAAAGGCTGGTTAAACTGTCGAAAGAAACAAGGCGTTAATGTTTCAGAAGCGCCTATTGAAAGACGTCTCTCAAGCTGCTCCCTGACTGGGCCCTGTCCGTTGTCATGTTAATCGCTGGTTAAACTGTCGGAAGAAACAAGGCGTTAATGTTTCAGAAGTGCCTATTGAAAGGTGTCTCTCAAGCTGCTCCCTGACTGGGCCCTGTCCGTTGTCATGTTAATCCCAGGGCGGGGGCGGGACTGCTTTGACCGGGAGACCTGTTTTCTGGGACGCAGGTGTGACATTCCAGGGAGGCACCTACTTTGTGCTGATTCGAAACGACCACGACAACGGCAACTTGCAGTTCTATATTACAACAACAACAACGCGCGTGTGGTAGTTGGGAGGGGCTGCGTTCGCGCTCTCCCCCCTGCATTGAAACTCAAAGTTCGATTTTCAATCCCATAGTCCACCAATCGGATGGGAGACGGTGTGTGTGTGTGTGTGTGTGTGTGTGTGTGTGTGTCAGTGTCAGTGTCAGTGTCAGTGTCAGTCTCTCTCTCTCTCTCTCTCTCTCTCACTCTTACTCAGAGCTGCTGTGGAAGGAAACCTTTTTAAAAAGAACTTGCATATTGAAAAAAAGATGTGTCTCAAGCTGCCGGGCCCTGTCCATTGTCACGTTAATGGCAGGACGGGGCAGGACTGCTTTGACCAGGAGACCTGTTTTCTGGGACGCAGGTGTGAGATTCCAGGGGACCTGCTTTGTGCTGATTTCCCTGCCTCCCTCCCTCCCCCCCAGGACTTCCTTCTGAACACCTTTGTCGTTTGAGCGAGGGCCAAAAGCCTGCCTGTGAAAGGGAAGGATCAGCCGGTCAGCCCCCTGCTGGTCGCTGCTGCCAGTGCAGCAGGCGTGCGTGTGTCCTCGGCCTCGTGTCCAGGTCCCTCAGGGACTTGAGGCAGCTCTCCCCGGTGGTCTCGTGGTCAGGACCGGGCTTCGAATCCCGGTCGGGGGGGGATGACTTTCTGCTGCAGATTAATTGGCATGAAGGAAAGTCTCCCCTCCTGAGCGTAAAGCTCCACCCTCACCACCACCACCGCCTTTTCCTCCCCTTGACAAACAGACAGACAGACAGACAGACAGTCAGTCCAGTTCGGGAGCGCAGCTTTCATTAAGCAATGGCGTTTGTGACAACTCATCGTCTGACAGGTTGATGATTTCCCCACACGCCTCCTGCCGAATAAAAGGCTCACCCTCCCGGACACTACCCCCAGAATCACCCACCCCCCCCCCCCCGGGGTGAATATTAAGCCCGAGAACACCGACTGTAACCAACCGCAGTGAAAAGTTGAAGTGGCAACTCATTAACCAGATTTATTTTGGGCAACTCATTAACCAGATTTTTTGTTCATTTGGTTTATGAGTTGCCAAGTGTAAATCTGGTTAATGAGTTGCCACTTCAACTTTTCACTGCGGTTGGTTACAGTCGGTGTTCTCGGGCTTAATATTCACCCCAGGGGGGGTGTATAGCGGGCGATGGCCGGTGTGGAGTGCGTTTTTTGGGGGTTGATTTTCACTTTGCCTCGCTGGTGGAATTTGTGGGAGGCAGGCAAGGGGATTGGTGTGGGCTGGTGGGCGGCAAGGGAGATGCTTGCTTCGGGGTGTTATCCTCACTTTGGTCCGCTGGTGAGAGTAGGCAGCGGCAGGCCGGCAGGCAGGCAGGCAGGCAGGCAGGCAAGTGTGATGTAGTGTGGGGTGCAGTGCAGTGCGGTGCAGTGCAGTGCTGCCCTGTCGTTTATGAAAGGTTGTAATGACACTGCTTTGCAGCTGACCATGTCCACTGATTTGTGACGCCCGTATGGAGGTTGATATCTCAGGAGGGCCGAGGCCGATTTCCTCCGGGGACGGCTCGTCGCGTGCGGCAGGACGAGGCGCAGCGGACGGTACCGAGCGCTCGGAGGTGCGGCGCTGCCCGCCGGAGGTACAGCGAAAGGCTGCAAACCGCTTTCCGCCTGCTAACTCGGCGGCCGTCAGACCGACCGACTCCGCTTTACCACCGGAGCTAGAGTCGGGCAAGGGGCA
>NC_090336.1:64955086-64967586 GCF_035084215.1 Heptranchias perlo | reverse complement strand
CCTTTTCACCCACTGGCGGATTTTCACCCTCCGACTGCTCGCTACCGTCCGCTGCGCCTGGTCCGGGCCCTGTCCATTGTCATGTTAATGGCAGGGCGGGGCAGGACTGCTTTCACCAGGAACCCGGTTTTCTGGGTCAGAGGTTCCAGGGGACCTGTTTTGTGCGGACTTCCCTGTGTCCGTCCCTCCATGCCTTCCCCCCAGGACTTCCTTCTGAACACCTTTGTCGTTTGAGCGAGGGCCAAAAGCCTGCCTGTGAAAGGGAAGGATCAGCCGGTCGGACCCCTGCTGGTCGCTGCTGCCAGTGCAGCAGGCGTGCGTGTGTCCTCGGCCTCGTGTCCAGGTCCCTCAGGGACTTGAGGCAGCTCTCCCCGGTGGTCTCGTGGTCAGGACCGGGCTTCGACTCCCGGTTGGGGGGGGATGACTTTCTGCTGCAGATTAATTGGCACCTCTGAAAGAAAGTCTCCCCTCCTGAGCGTAAAGCTCCACCCTCACCACCACCACCACCGCCTTTTCCTCCCCTTGACAGACAGACAGACAGACAGTCAGTCCAGTTCGGGAGCGCAGCTTTCATTTGGAAGCAGACCCTGCTTGTTTAAAGTCAACGACGCCAAGTTATTTTGCACTTTGAATTATATCGCTACGTGCGAGCGGCACTCAGCCTTGGAGAAGAAAAAAATACCACTGAGCTGAGAAAGTTCTTTTTAAAAAGGTTTCCTTCCACAGCAGCTCTGAGTGTGAGAGAGAGAGAGAGAGAGAGAGAGATATCAGCTTTATTCTCAGTAATAATATACACACACACACACACACACACACACACACACACACACACAGAGACACTGGGAAAGAGCTGATTTTCCTTTTGAATATCTCCCCACGGGGAGCTGCACCGTTCCCAGAAACACTGCAATACTGGGTCGATGCGTGGAGTGGACGGAGCAAGCCCCTATTCCATCTCCCTGTTCTAAAATTCAATTAAAAATAAAAGTAAATAATATGTGTGTGTGTGTGTGTGTGTGTGTGTGTGTGTGTGTCGGTGTCAGTATCAGTCAGTGAGTCAGTGTCTCTCTCTCTCTCTCTCTCTCTCACTCAGAGCTGCTGTGGAAGGAAACTTTTTTAAAAAGAACTTGCATATTGAAAGAAAGATGTGTCTCAAGCTGCCGGGCCCTGTCCATTGTCCTGTCAATGGCAGGACTGCTTTCACCAGGAACCCGGTTTTCTGGGTCAGAGGTTCCAGGGGACCTGTTTTGTGCGGACTTCCCTGTGTCCGTCCCTCCCTGCCTGCCTTCCCCCCAGGACTTCCTTCTGAACACCTTTGTCGTTTGAGCGAGGGCCAAAAGCCTGCCTGTGAAAGGGAAGGATCAGCCGGTCAGCCCCCTGTTGGTCGCTGCTGCCAGTGCAGCAGGCGTGCGTGTGTCCTCGGCCTCGTGTCCAGGTCCCTCAGGGACTTGAGGCAACTCTCCCCGGTGGTCTCGTGGTCAGGACCGGGCTTCGAATCCCGGTCGGGGGGGATGACATTCTGCTGCAGATTAATTGGCATGAAGGAAAGTCTCCCCTCCTGAGCGTAAAGCTCCACCCTCACCACCACCGCCGCCTTTTCCACCCCTTGACAAACAGACAGACAGACAGACAGACAGTCAGTCAGTCCAGTTCGGGAGCGCAGCTTTCATTTGGAAGCAGACCCTGCTTGTTTAAAGTCAACGACGCCAAGTTATTTTGCACTTTGAACTATATCGCTACGTGCGAGCGGCACTCAGCCTTGGAGAAGAAAAAAATACCACTGAGCTGAGAAAGTTCTTTTTAAAACGGTTTCCTTCCACAGCAGCTCTGAGTGTGAGAGAGAGAGAGAGAGAGAGAGAGAGAGATATCAGCTTTATTCTCAGTAATAATACACACACACACACACACACACACACACACACACACAGACACTGGGAAAGAGCTGATTTTCCTTTTGAATATCTCCCCACGGGGAGCTGCACCGTTCCCAGAAACACTGCAATACTGGGTCGATGCGTGGAGTGGACGGAGCAAGCCCCTATTCCATCTCCCAGTTCTAAAAATCAATTAAAAATAATAATAAATAATATGTGTGTGTGTGTGTGTGTGTGTGTCGGTGTCAGTATCAGTCAGTCAGTCAGTGTCTCTCTCTCTCTCTCTCTCTCTCACTCAGAGCTGCTGTGGAAGGAAACTTTTTTAAAAAGAACTTGCATATTGAAAGAAAGATGTGTCTCAAGCTGCCGGGCCCTGTCCATTGTCATGTCAATGGCAGGACTGCTTTCACCAGGAACCCGTTTTTCTGGGTCAGAGGTTCCAGGGGACCTGTTTTGTGCGGACTTCCCTGTGTCCGTCCCTCCCTGCCTGCCTTCCCCCCAGGACTTCCTTCTGAACAGCTTTGTCGTTTAAAATAATAATAAATAATATGTGTGTGTGTGTGTGTGTGTGTGTGTGTGTGTGTGTCGGTGTCAGTATCAGTCAGTGAGTCAGTGTCTCTCTCTCTCTCTCTCTCTCTCTCTCACTCAGAGCTGCTGTGGAAGGAAACTTTTTTAAAAAGAACTTGCATATTGAAAGAAAGATGTGTCTCAAGCTGCCGGGCCCTGTCCATTGTCATGTCAATGGCAGGACTGCTTTCACCAGGAACCCGGTTTTGTGGGTCAGAGGTTCCAGGGGACCTGTTTTGTGCGGACTTCCCTGTGTCCGTCCCTCCCTGCCTGCCTTCCCCCCAGGACTTCCTTCTGAACACCTTTGTCGTTTGAGCGAGGGCCAAAAGCCTGCCTGTGAAAGGGAAGGATCAGCCGGTCAGCCCCCTGTTGGTCGCTGCTGCCAGTGCAGCAGGCGTGCGTGTGTATTCGGCCTCGTGTCCAGGTCCCTCAGGGACTTGAGGCAACTCTCCCCGGTGGTCTCGTGGTCAGGACCGGGCTTCGAATCCCGGTCGGGGGGGGATGACTTTCTGCTGCAGATTAATTGGCACCTCTGAAAGAAAATCTCCCCTCCTGAGCGTAAAGCTCCACCCTCACCACCACCGCCGCCTTTTCCTCCCCTTGACAAACAGACAGACAGACAGTCAGTCAGTCAGTCCAGTTCGGGAGCGCAGCTTTCATTTGGAAGCAGACCCTGCTTGTTTCAAGTCAACGACGCCAAGTTATTTTGCACTTTGAATTATATCGCTCCGTGCGAGCGGCACTCAGCCTTGGAGAAGAAAAAAATACCACTGAGCTGAGAAAGGTCTTTTTAAAACGGTTTCCTTCCACAGCAGCTCTGAGTGTAAGAGAGAGAGAGAGAGAGAGAGATCAGCTTTATTCTCAGTAATAATACACACACACACACACACACACACACACACACAGAGACACTGGGAAAGAGCTGTTTTTCCTTTTGAATATCTCCCCACAGGGAGGTGCACCGTTCCCAGAGACACTGCAATACTGGGTCGATGCGTGGAGTGGACGGAGCAAGCCCCTAGTCCATCTCCCTGTTCCAAAAATCAATTTAATATATGGTCCCCAGATAGGGGACGTATCAGATATTAAACTGATAAGAACAGATACTACACTTGATCTTAGCCAAAAGGCCGAGAAGCGATACCGCGCTCGATGCGAATTGATCTCGGGTCCTGTTTGCCCTCCCTCTTTGTTCTCTGGCTGCCGGTGTTGAAAGCAGTCTCGAAGCACTGCCGTTCTCTCCCACTCTGGCCACATTTTTTGCCACCGTTTCTAATTGCAACAGTGGATGAGTTTAAAGAAGTTGCCGTTTTTTCCTTTCTTGCCAGGATTGCTTGACAGATTGGTAAATTTGCCAGTAGGCCACCATTGTCATGTTAATGGCAGGGCGGGGCAGGACTGCTTTCACCAGGAACCCGGTTTTCTGGGTCAGAGGTTCCAGGGGACCTGTTTTGTGCGGACTTCCCTGTGTCCGTCCCTCCCTGCCTGCCTTCCCCCCAGGACTTCCTTCTGAACACCTTTGTCGTTTCAGCGAGGGCCAAAAGCCTGCCTGTGAAAGGGAAGGATCAGCCGGTCAGCCCCCTGTTGGTCGCTGCTGCCAGTGCAGCAGGCGTGCGTGTGTATTCGGCCTCGTGTCCAGGTCCCTCAGGGACTTGAGGCAACTCTCCCCGGTGGTCTCGTGGTCAGGACCGGGCTTCGAATCCCGGTCGGGGGGGATGACTTTCTGCTGCAGATTAATTGGCACCTCTGAAAGAAAGTCTCCCCTCCTGAGCGTAAAGCTCCACCCTCACCACCACCGGCGCCTTTTCCACCCCTTGACAAACAGACAGACAGACAGACAGTCAGTCAGTCCAGTTCGGGAGCGCAGCTTTCATTTGGAAGCAGACCCTGCTTGTTTAAAGTCAACGACGCCAAGTTATTTTGCACTTTGAATTATATCGCTCCGTGCGAGCGGCACTCAGCCTTGGAGAAGAAAAAAATACCACTGAGCTGAGAAAGTTCTTTTTAAAACGGTTTCCTTCCACAGCAGCTCTGAGTGAGAGAGAGAGAGAGAGAGAGATATCAGCTTTATTCTCAGTAATAACACACACACACACACACACACAGAGACACTGGGAAAGAGCTGTTTTTCCTTTTGAATATCTCCCCACGGGGAGCTGCACCGTTCCCAGAAACACTGCAATACTGGGTCGATGCGTGGAGTGGACGGAGCAAGCCCCTAGTCCATCTCCCTGTTCTAAAAATCAATTAAAAATAAAAGTAAATAATATGTGTGTGTGTGTGTGTCGGTGTCAGTATCAGTCAGTGAGTCAGTGTCTCTCTCTCTCTCTCTCTCTCTCTCACTCAGAGCTGCTGTGGAAGGAAACTTTTTTAAAAAGAACTTGCTTATTGAAAGAAAGATGTGTCTCAAGCTGCCGGGCCCTGTCCATTCTCCTGTCAATGGCAGGACTGCTTTCACCAGGAACCCGGTTTTCTGGGTCAGAGGTTCCAGGGGACCTGTTTTGTGCGGACTTCCCTGTGTCCGTCCCTCCCTGCCTGCCTTCCCCCCAGCACTTCCTTCTGAACACCTTTGTCGTTTCAGCGAGGGCCAAAAGCCTGCCTGTGAAAGGGAAGGATCAGCCGGTCAGCCCCCTGTTGGTCGCTGCTGCCAGTGCAGCAGGCGTGCGTGTGTCCTCGGCCTCGTGTCCAGGTCCCTCAGGGACTTGAGGCAACTCTCCCCGGTGGTCTTGTGGTCAGGACCGGGCTTCGAATCCCGGTCGGGGGGGGATGACTTTCTGCTGCAGATTAATTGGCACCTCTGAAAGAAAGTCTCCCCTCCTGAGCGTAAAGCTCCACCCTCACCACCACCACCGCCTTTTCCTCCCCTTGACAAACAGACAGACAGACAGACAGACAGTCAGTCCAGTTCGGGAGCGCAGCTTTCATTTGGAAGCAGACCCTGCTTGTTTCAAGTCAACGACGCCAAGTTATTTTGCACTTTGAATTATATCGCTACGTGCGAGCGGCACTCAGCCTTGGAGAAGAAAAAAATACCACTGAGCTGAGAAAGTTCTTTTTAAAAAGGTTTCCTTCCACAGCAGCTCTGAGTGAGAGAGAGAGAGAGATATCAGCTTTATTCTCAGTAATAATACACACACACACACACACACACACACACACACACACAGAGACACTGGGAAAGAGCTGATTTTCCTTTTGAATATCTCCCCACGGGGAGCTGCACCGTTCCCAGAAACACTGCAATACTGGGTCGATGCGTGGAGTGGACGGAGCAAGCCCCTATTCCATCTCCCTGTTCTAAAATTCAATTAAAAATAAAAGTAAATAATATGTGTGTGTGTGTGTGTGTGTGTGTGTGTGTGTCGGTGTCAGTATCAGTCAGTGAGTCAGTGTCTCTCTCTCTCTCTCTCTCTCTCTCTCTCTCACTCAGAGCTGCTGTGGAAGGAAACTTTTTTAAAAAGAACTTGCATATTGAAAGAAAGATGTGTCTCAAGCTGCCGGGCCCTGTCCATTGTCATGTCAATGGCAGGACTGCTTTCACCAGGAACCCGGTTTTCTGGGTCAGAGGTTCCAGGGGACCTGTTTTGTGCGGACTTCCCTGTGTCCGTCCCTCCCTGCCTGCCTTCCCCCCAGGACTTCCTTCTGAACACCTTTGTCGTTTGAGCGAGGGCCAAAAGCCTGCCTGTGAAAGGGAAGGATCAGCCGGTCAGCCCCCTGTTGGTCGCTGCTGCCAGTGCAGCAGGCGTGCGTGTGTATTCGGCCTCGTGTCCAGGTCCCTCAGGGACTTGAGGCAACTCTCCCCGGTGGTCTTGTGGTCAGGACCGGGCTTCGAATCCCGGTCGGGGGGGATGGCTTTCTGCTGCAGATTAATTGGCACCTCTGAAAGAAAGTCTCCCCTCCTGAGCGTAAAGCTCCACCCTCACCACCACCGCCGCCTTTTCCACCCCTTGACAAACAGACAGACAGACAGACAGACAGACAGTCAGTCCAGTTCGGGAGCGCAGCTTTCATTTGGAAGCAGACCCTGCTTGTTTCAAGTCAACGACGCCAAGTTATTTTGCACTTTGAATTATATCGCTCCGTGCGAGCGGCACTCAGCCTTGGAGAAGAAAAAAATACCACTGAGCTGAGAAAGTTCTTTTTAAAACGGTTTCCTTCCACAGCAGCTCTGAGTTTAAGAGAGAGAGAGAGAGAGATATCAGCTTTATTCTCAGTAATAAAACACACACACACACACACACACACACACACAGAGACACTGGGAAAGAGCTGTTTTTCCTTTTGAATATCTCCCCACAGGGAGCTGCACCGTTCCCAGAGACACTGCAATACTGGGTCGATGCGTGGAGTGGACGGAGCAAGCCCCTAGTCCATCTCCCTGTTCCAAAAATCAATTTAATATATGGTCCCCAGATAGGGGACGTATCAGATATTAAACTGATAAGAACAGATTTTTTTTTTTTTTTTTTTCCTGACACTCTGGGGTGCCTTATTGCCTTACAGATTCATTCCAGATTCCTTGCAGTGACATTACATCAAGCCAAAGCTCTACAAGCCAAAGCTCTACACTCTGCCCGAGGGGATTTCTCCCTGACTGCATCCCCCCGGCATACAATGGCAGGAAGGCTCCAAATGGTTGCCTTCCCCCACTTGACCACTTGATCTTAGCCAAAAGGCCGAGAAGCGATACCGCGCTCGATGCGAATTGATCTCGGGTCCTGTTTGCCCTCCCTCTTTGTTCTCTGGCTGCCGGTGTTGAAAGCAGTCTCGAAGCACTGCCGTTCTCTCCCACTCTGGCCACATTTTTTGCCACCGTTTCTAATTGCAACAGTGGATGAGTTTAAAGAAGTTGCCGTTTTTTCCTTTCTTGCCAGGATTGCTTGACAGATTGGTAAATTTGCCAGTAGGCCACCAATCAGATGGGGGAGGGTTGTGTCTCAACGGACCTACGTCAGTCAGTCTCAGTCACTAACGAACTGCCGTGGAAGGAAACCTCTTTGAGTAAAACTAGTGACGTGACGTGTCTCACAGCGAGTGAGTGAGATTGCAACGGCCAATTGAGAAAGAGGTGAGGTGCTGACAATCAGCAGCTCGTGTTGAAACATTCATTCCACGGCAGGCAAGACCAATCAAAAAAAATACTGCAGATGCTGGCTCGGCTCGGCTGGCTGGCTGGCTGGCTGGCTGGAAATGGGAAATAAAAACACAAGGCGTGTTAAAGGCTGGTTAAACTGTCGAAAGAAACAAGGCGTTAATGTTTCAGAAGCGCCTATTGAAAGGTGTCTCTCAAGCTGCTCCCTGACTGGGCCCTGTCCATTGTCACGTTAATCCCAGGGCGGGGCGGGACTGCTTTGACCGGGAGACCTGTTTTCTGGGACGCAGGTGTGACATTCCAGGGAGGCACCTACTTTGTGCTGATTCGAAACGACCACGACAACGGCAACTTGCAGTTCTATATTACAACAACAACAACGCGCGTGTGGTAGTTGGGAGGGGCTGCGTTCGCGCTCTCCCCCCTGCATTGAAACTCAAAGTTCGATTTTCAATCCCATAGTCCACCAATCGGATGGGAGACGGTGTGTGTGTGTGTGTGTGTGTGTGTCAGTGTCAGTGTCAGTGTCAGTGTCAGTGTCAGTCAGTGTCTCTCTCTCTCTCTCTCTCTCTCTCACTCTTACTCAGAGCTGCTGTGGAAGGAAACCTTTTTAAAAAGAACTTGCATATTGAAAAAAAGATGTGTCTCAAGCTGCCGGGGCCCTGTCCATTGTCACGTTAATGGCAGGACGGGGCAGGACTGCTTTGACCAGGAGACCTGTTTTCTGGGACGCAGGTGTGAGATTCCAGGGGACCTGCTTTGTGCTGATTTCCCTGCCTCCCTCCCTCCCCCCCAGGACTTCCTTCTGAACACCTTTGTCGTTTGAGCGAGGGCCAAAAGCCTGCCTGTGAAAGGGAAGGATCAGCCGGTCAGCCCCCTGCTGGTCGCTGCTGCCAGTGCAGCAGGCGTGCGTGTGTCCTCGGCCTCGTGTCCAGGTCCCTCAGGGACTTGAGGCAGCTCTCCCCGGTGGTCTCGTGGTCAGGACCGGGCTTCGAATCCCAGTCGGGGGGGGATGACTTTCTGCTGCAGATTAATTGGCATGAAGGAAAGTCTCCCCTCCTGAGCGTAAAGCTCCACCCTCACCACCACCACCACCGCCTTTTCCTCCCCTTGACAAACGGACAGACAGACAGTCAGACAGTCAGTCCAGTTCGGGAGCGCAGCTTTCATTAAGCAATGGCGTTTGTGACAACTCATCGTCTGACAGGTTGATGATTTCCCCACACGCCTCCTGCCGAATAAAAGGCTCACCCTCCCGGACACTACCCCCAGAATCACCCCCCCCCCCCCCCGGGGTGAATATTAAGCCCGAGAACACCGACTGTAACCAACCGCAGTGAAAAGTTGAAGTGGCAACTCATTAACCAGATTTATTTTGGGCAACTCATTAACCAGATTTTTTGTTCATTTGGTTTATGAGTTGCCAAGTGTAAATCTGGTTAATGAGTTGCCACTTCAACTTTTCACTGCGGTTGGTTACAGTCGGTGTTCTCGGGCTTAATATTCGCCCCGGGGGGGGGGGGTGTATAGCGGGCGATGGCCGGTGTGGAGTGCGTTTTTTGGGGGTTGATTTTCACTTTGCCTCGCTGGTGGAATTTGTGGGAGGCAGGCAAGGGGATTGGTGTGGGCTGGTGGGCGGCAAGGGAGATGCTTGCTTCGGGGTGTTATCCTCACTTTGGTCCGCTGGTGAGAGTAGGCAGCGGCAGGCTGGCAGGCAGGCAAGTGTGATGTAGTGTGGGGTGCGGTGCAGTGCAGTGCAGTGCGGTGCTGCCCTGTCGTTTATGAAAGGTTGTAATGACACTGCTTTGCAGCTGACCATATCCACTGATTTGTGACGCCCGTATGGAGGCTGATATCTCAGGAGGGCCGAGGCCGATTTCCTCCGGGGACGGCTCGTCGCGTGCGGCAGGACGAGGCGCAGCGGACGGTACCGTGCGCTCGGAGGTGCGGCGCTGCCCGCCGGAGGTACAGCGAAAGGCTGCAAACCGCTTTCCGCCTGCTAACTCGGCGGCCGTCAGACCGACCGACTCCGCTTTACCACCGGAGCTAGAGTCGGGCAAGGGGCACCGAAGGGTACCGGAAGGATCGCGTTCGCACGACGGGAAGTCGACTAGCGGGCCGCCGAAAGCGAGCCGGGGGCCCCCGGTTTTTCTGTCCCACCTGGAGACTGATATCTCAGGAAGGCCGAGGCCGATTTCCTCCGGGGACGGCTCGTCGCGTGCGGCAGGACGAGGCGCAGCGGACGGTACCGAGCGCTCGGAGGTGCGGCGCTGCCCGCCGGAGGTACAGCGAAAGTCTGCGAACCGCTTTCCGCCTCCTCTCACCGCACGGCTCTCCTTTTCACCCACTGGCGGATTTTCACCCTCCGACTGCTCGCTACCGTCCGCTGCGCCTGGTCCGGGCCCTGTCCATTGTCATGTTAATGGCAGGGCGGGGCAGGACTGCTTTCACCAGGAACCCGGTTTTCTGGGTCAGAGGTTCCAGGGGACCTGTTTTGTGCGGACTTCCCTGTGTCCGTCCCTCCCTGCCTGCCTTCCCCCCAGGACTTCCTTCTGAACACCTTTGTCGTTTGAGCGAGGGCCAAAAGCCTGCCTGTGAAAGGGAAGGATCAGCCGGTCAGCCCCCTGTTGGTCGCTGCTGCCAGTGCAGCAGGCGTGCGTGTGTCCTCGGCCTCGTGTCCAGGTCCCTCAGGGACTTGAGGCAACTCTCCCCGGTGGTCTCGTGGTCAGGACCGGGCTTCGAATCCCGGTCGGGGGGGATGACATTCTGCTGCAGATTAATTGGCATGAAGGAAAGTCTCCCCTCCTGAGCGTAAAGCTCCACCCTCACCACCACCGCCGCCTTTTCCACCCCTTGACAAACAGACAGACAGACAGACAGACAGTCAGTCAGTCCAGTTCGGGAGCGCAGCTTTCATTTGGAAGCAGACCCTGCTTGTTTAAAGTCAACGACGCCAAGTTATTTTGCACTTTGAACTATATCGCTACGTGCGAGCGGCACTCAGCCTTGGAGAAGAAAAAAATACCACTGAGCTGAGAAAGTTCTTTTTAAAACGGTTTCCTTCCACAGCAGCTCTGAGTGTGAGAGAGAGAGAGAGAGAGAGAGAGAGAGATATCAGCTTTATTCTCAGTAATAATACACACACACACACACACACACACACACACACACACAGACACTGGGAAAGAGCTGATTTTCCTTTTGAATATCTCCCCACGGGGAGCTGCACCGTTCCCAGAAACACTGCAATACTGGGTCGATGCGTGGAGTGGACGGAGCAAGCCCCTATTCCATCTCCCAGTTCTAAAAATCAATTAAAAATAATAATAAATAATATGTGTGTGTGTGTGTGTGTGTGTGTCGGTGTCAGTATCAGTCAGTCAGTCAGTGTCTCTCTCTCTCTCTCTCTCTCTCACTCAGAGCTGCTGTGGAAGGAAACTTTTTTAAAAAGAACTTGCATATTGAAAGAAAGATGTGTCTCAAGCTGCCGGGCCCTGTCCATTGTCATGTCAATGGCAGGACTGCTTTCACCAGGAACCCGTTTTTCTGGGTCAGAGGTTCCAGGGGACCTGTTTTGTGCGGACTTCCCTGTGTCCGTCCCTCCCTGCCTGCCTTCCCCCCAGGACTTCCTTCTGAACAGCTTTGTCGTTTAAAATAATAATAAATAATATGTGTGTGTGTGTGTGTGTGTGTGTGTGTGTGTGTGTCGGTGTCAGTATCAGTCAGTGAGTCAGTGTCTCTCTCTCTCTCTCTCTCTCTCTCTCACTCAGAGCTGCTGTGGAAGGAAACTTTTTTAAAAAGAACTTGCATATTGAAAGAAAGATGTGTCTCAAGCTGCCGGGCCCTGTCCATTGTCATGTCAATGGCAGGACTGCTTTCACCAGGAACCCGGTTTTGTGGGTCAGAGGTTCCAGGGGACCTGTTTTGTGCGGACTTCCCTGTGTCCGTCCCTCCCTGCCTGCCTTCCCCCCAGGACTTCCTTCTGAACACCTTTGTCGTTTGAGCGAGGGCCAAAAGCCTGCCTGTGAAAGGGAAGGATCAGCCGGTCAGCCCCCTGTTGGTCGCTGCTGCCAGTGCAGCAGGCGTGCGTGTGTATTCGGCCTCGTGTCCAGGTCCCTCAGGGACTTGAGGCAACTCTCCCCGGTGGTCTCGTGGTCAGGACCGGGCTTCGAATCCCGGTCGGGGGGGGATGACTTTCTGCTGCAGATTAATTGGCACCTCTGAAAGAAAATCTCCCCTCCTGAGCGTAAAGCTCCACCCTCACCACCACCGCCGCCTTTTCCTCCCCTTGACAAACAGACAGACAGACAGTCAGTCAGTCAGTCCAGTTCGGGAGCGCAGCTTTCATTTGGAAGCAGACCCTGCTTGTTTAAAGTCAACGACGCCAAGTTATTTTGCACTTTGAATTGTATCGCTACGTGCGAGCGGCACTCAGCCATGGAGAAGAAAAAAATACCACTGAGCTGAGAAAGTTCTTTTTAAAAAGGTTTCCTTCCACAGCAGCTCTGAGTGAGAGAGAGAGAGAGATATCAGCTTTATTCTCAGTAATAATACACACACACACACACACACACACACACACAGAGACACTGGGAAAGAGCTGATTTTCCTTTTGAATATCTCCCCACGGGGAGCTGCACCGTTCCCAGAGACACTGCAATACTGGGTCGATGCGTGGAGTGGACGGAGCAAGCCCCCATTCCATCTCCCTGTTCTAAAAATCAATTAAAAATAATAATAAATAATATGTGTGTGTGTGTGTGTGTGTGTCGGTGTCAGTATCAGTCAGTGAGCCAGTGTCTCTCTCTCTCTCTCTCTCTCTCTCACTCAGAGCTGCTGTGGAAGGAAACTTTTTTAAAAAGAACTTGCTTATTGAAAGAAAGATGTGTCTCAAGCTGCCGGGCCCTGTCCATTGTCATGTCAATGGCAGGACTGCTTTCACCAGGAACCCGTTTTTCTGGGTCAGA
>NC_090336.1:64945086-64947586 GCF_035084215.1 Heptranchias perlo | reverse complement strand
AACCAACCGCAGTGAAAAGTTGAAGTGGCAACTCATTAACCAGATTTATTTTGGGCAACTCATTAACCAGATTTTTTGTTCATTTGGTTTATGAGTTGCCAAGTGTAAATCTGGTTAATGAGTTGCCACTTCAACTTTTCACTGCGGTTGGTTACAGTCGGTGTTCTCGGGCTTAATATTCGCCCTGGGGGGGGGGGGTGTATAGCGGGCGATGGCCGGTGTGGAGTGCGTTTTTTGGGGGTTGATTTTCACTTTGCCTCGCTGGTGGAATTTGTGGGAGGCAGGCAAGGGGATTGGTGTGGGCTGGTGGGCGGCAAGGGAGATGCTTGCTTCGGGGTGTTATCCTCACTTTGGTCCGCTGGTGAGAGTAGGCAGCGGCAGGCTGGCAGGCAGGCAAGTGTGATGTAGTGTGGGGTGCGGTGCAGTGCAGTGCAGTGCGGTGCTGCCCTGTCGTTTATGAAAGGTTGTAATGACACTGCTTTGCAGCTGACCATATCCACTGATTTGTGACGCCCGTATGGAGGCTGATATCTCAGGAGGGCCGAGGCCGATTTCCTCCGGGGACGGCTCGTCGCGTGCGGCAGGACGAGGCGCAGCGGACGGTACCGTGCGCTCGGAGGTGCGGCGCTGCCCGCCGGAGGTACAGCGAAAGGCTGCAAACCGCTTTCCGCCTGCTAACTCGGCGGCCGTCAGACCGACCGACTCCGCTTTACCACCGGAGCTAGAGTCGGGCAAGGGGCACCGAAGGGTACCGGAAGGATCGCGTTCGCACGACGGGAAGTCGACTAGCGGGCCGCCGAAAGCGAGCCGGGGGCCCCCGGTTTTTCTGTCCCACCTGGAGACTGATATCTCAGGAAGGCCGAGGCCGATTTCCTCCGGGGACGGCTCGTCGCGTGCGGCAGGACGAGGCGCAGCGGACGGTACCGAGCGCTCGGAGGTGCGGCGCTGCCCGCCGGAGGTACAGCGAAAGTCTGCGAACCGCTTTCCGCCTCCTCTCACCGCACGGCTCTCCTTTTCACCCACTGGCGGATTTTCACCCTCCGACTGCTCGCTACCGTCCGCTGCGCCTGGTCCGGGCCCTGTCCATTGTCATGTTAATGGCAGGGCGGGGCAGGACTGCTTTCACCAGGAACCCGGTTTTCTGGGTCAGAGGTTCCAGGGGACCTGTTTTGTGCGGACTTCCCTGTGTCCGTCCCTCCCTGCCTGCCTTCCCCCCAGGACTTCCTTCTGAACACCTTTGTCGTTTGAGCGAGGGCCAAAAGCCTGCCTGTGAAAGGGAAGGATCAGCCGGTCAGCCCCCTGTTGGTCGCTGCTGCCAGTGCAGCAGGCGTGCGTGTGTCCTCGGCCTCGTGTCCAGGTCCCTCAGGGACTTGAGGCAACTCTCCCCGGTGGTCTCGTGGTCAGGACCGGGCTTCGAATCCCGGTCGGGGGGGATGACATTCTGCTGCAGATTAATTGGCATGAAGGAAAGTCTCCCCTCCTGAGCGTAAAGCTCCACCCTCACCACCACCGCCGCCTTTTCCACCCCTTGACAAACAGACAGACAGACAGACAGACAGTCAGTCAGTCCAGTTCGGGAGCGCAGCTTTCATTTGGAAGCAGACCCTGCTTGTTTAAAGTCAACGACGCCAAGTTATTTTGCACTTTGAACTATATCGCTACGTGCGAGCGGCACTCAGCCTTGGAGAAGAAAAAAATACCACTGAGCTGAGAAAGTTCTTTTTAAAACGGTTTCCTTCCACAGCAGCTCTGAGTGTGAGAGAGAGAGAGAGAGAGAGAGAGAGAGATATCAGCTTTATTCTCAGTAATAATACACACACACACACACACACACACACACACACACACAGACACTGGGAAAGAGCTGATTTTCCTTTTGAATATCTCCCCACGGGGAGCTGCACCGTTCCCAGAAACACTGCAATACTGGGTCGATGCGTGGAGTGGACGGAGCAAGCCCCTATTCCATCTCCCAGTTCTAAAAATCAATTAAAAATAATAATAAATAATATGTGTGTGTGTGTGTGTGTGTGTGTCGGTGTCAGTATCAGTCAGTCAGTCAGTGTCTCTCTCTCTCTCTCTCTCTCTCACTCAGAGCTGCTGTGGAAGGAAACTTTTTTAAAAAGAACTTGCATATTGAAAGAAAGATGTGTCTCAAGCTGCCGGGCCCTGTCCATTGTCATGTCAATGGCAGGACTGCTTTCACCAGGAACCCGTTTTTCTGGGTCAGAGGTTCCAGGGGACCTGTTTTGTGCGGACTTCCCTGTGTCCGTCCCTCCCTGCCTGCCTTCCCCCCAGGACTTCCTTCTGAACAGCTTTGTCGTTTAAAATAATAATAAATAATATGTGTGTGTGTGTGTGTGTGTGTGTGTGTGTGTGTGTCGGTGTCAGTATCAGTCAGTGAGTCAGTGTCTCTCTCTCTCTCTCTCTCTCTCTCTCACTCAGAGCTGCTGTGGAAGGAAACTTTTTTAAAAAGAACTTGCATATTGAAAGAAAGATG